>NC_064266.1:6655000-6772500 GCF_003254725.2 Canis lupus dingo | reverse complement strand
CAGTGGATACAAATTTGTGCCCCCAAAAATCACAAAGGAATTTTTTGTACCTTGTGTCCTATATATTTGTGTGAAATGCTTTCAAGGGTATCACTAAGCCAAACAAACCCCAGTGCTTGCCATTTATGGAAAAAATGGTCTTGGCAACAATTTTGAATCACATTTTGACTGCAAAATTATTAGGCAGCAACCCCCCCCCCGCCCAGAGTCCAAGTGTAATTTTTAATTTGAAGTGTTTATGTAGTGTTTTTTTAGCACATTAAAAAGTGTGTGAAAATATGGGAGTCATTTTCACTCTAATCTGTCACATTAAGACAAAAAATATGGATTCCTCTATATTCCCTGCTCTGAGAAGCCTTGTTACTAGACTGTCCAAAGAGACAATAGAAACGATATGTAGATCTTGTTAAAAATGCAGATTCTGACTCAGTATGTCTTAGGTAGAACCAAGATTTTGCATTTCAGACAAGCTCCCACAGGAGGCCAATACTGCCAATCCAAAGACCACATTTGGAGAATCAGTGCAACCAGATGAGTGGCTCTCAGCCTTGGCTCCACATGTGAAACCCCCATGGAGTTATAAAAGCAATTGCCCAGGTCCCACTCTAGAGATTCCAATTTAATTGACCTGGAAGGTGGCCTGGCTCTCAGAAGTATCTTGAGTGATTCCAAAGTGCAGCTTAGTTGGTGAATCAATGGTTTAAGGTGAAATCCAGCTGGTAGACATTCTGTGTGATTAACTATGAGCCCCTGCTAGGCAGTCTGTGGCTCTGACACCTTTTCCTCCTTGGGGAGGTTGTATCTAGATCATTATGAAATCACAGCATAATTCACAATGTCATCAGTGTGCTTAGCATTAAACATGGCCTCTTGGGGTGAATGATTAGGGTCCCCATTAACACTTAAATAAAGAACTGGTACATTTGAACCAGTGGCTGCCATGGATGCAATATGAGTGGCCCAAGATAAGAGGTTCTGGAACTTTGGATCTTGGATCTCATTTAAGATCATACACAAAACATCCATGTGTAAAAGATAGTCTT
Source organism: Canis lupus dingo (assembly GCF_003254725.2). Lineage (NCBI taxonomy): Eukaryota > Metazoa > Chordata > Mammalia > Carnivora > Canidae > Canis > Canis lupus. The sequence goes on along the minus strand of NC_064266.1, from coordinate 6,771,457 downwards.
CTAGGTAGGAACAGAGGCCAAGGTAAATTAAATATTTGGATAATTAGGGGCTAACCTGAGGCTGTGTTTCCTGAAAAGAAGCGATATTCTATCTCTGCCTTACAGGACAACATAAGCATACTAGATACTTTGGCAAAGATTTAAGGTAAGGAACTTAGGTCCCTGAGGCCATCATAGTCAACCAGTAATTTTCAAAGAGCTATCGCCCAGCTGATATTGAGGATGGGCAGGCTGGGTTATGGTCCCGCCTGGTTTAATGACCCACCAGTGTGTCCTCACATGTGCAGAGACCCCATCTGTGAAGATAGATACTCTGTGACTATCAAGGTTCCAATATATGTTGAAAGGAAGACAAATAAAATAAAAGCAACGCATTGTGAAACAGATTTGGCAGAGATCATTGGTAAAGAAAGAGATGTTAGATTTGGAACATTCCCTGGACAAATTTAAAAAGCCTCCAGGCTTCTATTCCCCTGCTTTGGAATTGGTGATAGTGACACCCCTTCAGTGATACACTTTTGGAAGCTTATCTCAGGTCTGCAGTTATAACTAACTAGTGGCAGGAAAAGCCCAGGCTCTGGTGACTTCTTCTAATATAGTTACACTTCTCTATGAAAGGCCATCATTTCCTCCATTTTTGGTCTTTCTTTGACCTCTAGGAAATAACTCATTAATACTATTGAATTATGAGATGGCCTTGAGGACACCAAATGAGCGCTCCACTGGCCAGAGTCTGCTGGATCAGAAAGGATTCAGAGGTAACAGTCAGGGCAAGGTTCCTACCACACATATCCCTAATCTGCCATACTGATATGTTGACAAACCACCAAAAAAGGACTGTTTCAATAGAGACTATAGGTATATAGCTCATGGTGAAGGCCATGTGTAACCAATTAGTGGCAGCACATGAGTGCAGATGGGTATCACAAGGTTGGGGTAAATAACCATTGGCATGCATTAAGACTTCAGCAAATTTCTCCATGTATTTTGGAGTCTCCCAAGGGGGTTCTGATATGTGTTCAAAAGTTCTAGAATGTACTGCTACCCTACCAGTTCCTGTTCCCTCTGACATTGAGCCACTAAGTAGTTCTGGTCTGCAATCTTGCCCTCAGGGCACTAAGGTAAATGCACACTGAAGGGAACCCCAGACAGGGCTGCTTGTGTCCCAGTGTGTTTCAGTATTTCAGTCCATGTATCCAGAAGCCAGACATCGGGATCCCTGGGTGGCGCAGCGGTTTGGCGCCTGCCTTTGGCCCAGGGCGCGATCCTGGAGACCTGGGATCGAATCCCACGTCGGGCTCCCGGTGCATGGAGCCTGCTTCTCCCTCTGCCTGTGTCTCTGCCTCTCTCTCTCTCTCTCTCTGTGTGTGACTATCATAAATAAAATTTAAAAAAAAAAAAAAAACAGAAGCCAGACATCTACTGGTCTCTCTGAAACAAACACAATTTGAGTCTTAGCCACCACAACTATTCACAATGTCTACTCTTCTCCCATGTTGTCTAAGACTCTTCCTATAGCCCTTTTTTATGGTGACTTCTTCTGGCAGATGTTGAGCAAATAAATGTCAGTCGTGCCCACAAGTCATGCCCAAAACTTCTGGGCATGAGCCGTGGGCACGGCAGAGACTAACAAAGAGCAGGCAAAGCAGAAAGGTGTTTGGCTGTAGATCCAAGGAATAAATGGAGAAAATGCCATTTTTACTTACAGTCCCTTTTTCAAAGCCAGCAAGCACATGTTTTGGCTGGAAAATGATGGGTGGTTCGTTGCATGTGACATTTGAAATGAAGACCAAAATTTCCAGAACAATAGGAATCAACCATGTGGTCTCGTTATAGATGTCACTGTGATCAGAATAAACTTGCCAAATGGGAAAACCCAAATCAAATTATTATTCACGTAAACAAATTGAATATGAAGGCTTTCCCAGATGCTTTTGACAAGGGGCGAATGGACTACTAAATCAAACATTTCATAAATAAATTAGGAAAATGCATTATGTAACACTAACATTAATGACACACACCAGATTGCCAAGGTTTTTAATCAAATCTTTTCAATCTAGGCCCTTATGTTGGGAAAGGGTTGGTGCTTACAGATAGCTCATAACACAAAGCAAGTCTCTCCAATGACGCTTCTACCATCACCGAATGTTTTCCTCTGATCTGTCTCCAGGCCTGACGTTTTTGCAAATTAAACTGGATTACATTATCCATGATGGCTTAAATTCAATTATCCAAATAACTAAACAGCCAGCTCCATGACTAAATTACCCACCTGCTGCCTGAACTTTTTGGGTTTTGACAACAGGCTGGTTTCATTTCTATTTTGAAAAGTAGAAGTAGACCTGGATTTCTCCTGGAAAAAAACTCAACATGGTCTTTCCTTTATCTATCTATCTATCTATCTATCTATCTATCTATCTATCTACCTATCATCTATTTATTTGGGTTGAGAGTTCTTCCCTTTTTAAATTACTATAGGGATCATGGTCATATCCTCACTTAAAACATTCAACAATGCCAAAGGGATCAGATGTCTCCACACCCCCTTTCCTCTCAAATATTATTATATGCACTATCTTGGCCATTGATTTAGGTTTCCAATTTTACACAATCTCAAACAATGCCAGAATAGACATCTTTACCTTTGTGTACATCTCTAGGTCCAAGAGAACTCACATTTTTATTTATGAAAATACTATAATATTTCCTTTTCAGGAGACTTTGTAGATTTATACTCCTCTAGCAGTATGTAAAATCACATACTTCCTTTAAGCTCATCAACACATCATATGATACATCATTTAAGTTTGCCATCTGATAGGTCAAAACAACTCATTATTTGTATACATTTCTGTGGTTACTTGAGATGGTACATCTTTTCAAGTTAGTGATCCCTCTTCCACATAGTTTTTAAACCTGGTATAGGGAGTTAAAACAGTCTTTTAAAGGAGTAAACAAACAAACAAACAACAACAACAAAATCACTAGACCAAAGACTGCCAAAAGAGGGTTGGTAGGAAGCTTTTAGCTGATGAATGAAGAAAATAGAGTCAAATTTCCAGCAAATTCTGAATGAAAGTTAGAAACAATAAGAGAGATATATTTTTAAGGTTATGTTTGAATAACAGCATAGAAATAGAGAAAGAGGTCTGAGACTGGGAAGCAGTTCTGAAAAAAAATAATGTTTAAAGATGCAGAGAGAATAGACTGTCTGGGCCTCCACACTTTGATTATTGTAATAGTTTCCTTTTACTGCCATAACAGATTACCACAAATTTACTAGCTTAAAGCAACACAAATTTGTTATCTTACAGTTCTGGAGATCACAGTCTGGCAGGTGTCTCACCATACAAAAATCCAGATATCAGTAGGCTGCCTGTCTTTCTAGAGTCCCTGGTTTATAGGGGAGCTTCAGCTTCCTGTCCATTTGGGTTGTTGGCAGAATTCAGTTCCTTGAAGTTAGAGGAAGTCCCATTTTCTGGCTGACCAAAAACTGAGGCCTGTTTCCAGCTTCTAGAAGCTGCCATATTCCTTGGCCCATGGCACCCTTCCTACATCATCAAAATCAGCAATAACACCTTGAGTTCTCCCACTCTCAGCCTCCTTCTTCCTTCATAAAGAGTTTATGTGATGAGACTGGGTCCATCCCAATAATCCAGGCTAATCTTGCTATTTTAAGGTCAGCTGACTAGCAGCCTTAATGTCATCTGCAACAATAATCTCCTTTTGCCATGAAACATAGCATATCCACAGGTTACCACAATCAGCTTTAATGGAATGTTCACAGAAGCCCCAAGCATAACCCTTGAGTCTGACAGGCTTTCGTTCCTAATTGCTGGGCTAAAAGCAAAAACAAAAACTCTGACTCTCCTTAAAGCTTATTTGTGGAAGCCTTGGATTCAGTCTGTTGCCACATGGGGACTTGCAGTCTCTCTTTTCCTCTTCCTTTTGACCACTTCCCCTAACTGCCAGGTAGGACACTATTGTGACTTTCCTCGCATCTTCCAGCATGTGAGAGCTATGCCCTACTTCAACAGAAAGTAAGGGCCATAGCAGCTCACACAATATGTGACCTACTTCATTACCTGGTTACCCCAACAGAACCACTTGCCCTGCCAGGTCTTCACAGATCTCTTGTGAAAATGGCTTCTCCTATTTCTTCTGAATCATGGGATGAGCTGAATGACATAAAAGGAACTCTTTTATCTCCTCTCTTCTGTCCTTTGATTGAACTGGACATTCAGACACATTGATGCTCAGGAGGTCACAGCTCATCAGATATGTATAGAGGGGTCTGACTCATATATGTGTGTATATATGTAAACTTGTGTATATACATGTGTATACATACGTATATAAGAGTCAGAAACACACATAATGAAACAAAAAATTTACTTTTCTCCCAAGGAGTTCAAAACAGTATTCTTATTATACTATTTATTTTAAAGGTCTTTGTAGGGTGTGTATGAGACAATAAATGGTCTCACTTGCCTGATTGCAGCAGTTAAGAGAATAAGTCTGAGAATAAGTCTTTCTCTCAAACTCATCAGGGCAAGTCCAGTCACCAACGCTGGCACAGGGAGCCTGACCAAAGTGGACCACCTTTATGTTTTACTCAAAGAGTTTATGCTCCAAGGGGACAACCTACACCATACACTATGATCTAAGGAGCCTTGGCTAAAACACTTCCATTTTAGAATTCCTCCAAATGACCTTTCCAAAGTAGGTCCAGAAAAAAGCCTTGGGAATAGCAAAGCACATAGAACATGGCTAACTATTGGCTTCCTAATAAACATTATCATCCCAAAAGGTGGCATATGCTTCAATGTAGCAGAACTGCTAGGACTTTCTGTCTGGGGATGAACCTAAAGATTTGGGCACCATGTTCAGACCCTTGTGTGCACTAAAATAGAAAGCTAAGTGAGATGGTATTTTTATACAAAAAATTATTAATAGCATTTTTAATTAAAAATAGCATTAGCTATTTCTACCAATGCTAAGAAATGGAGTTGGTCTAATCAACTCAGAATCCTGGGAAATTGAGATATCATATAGAATCATTGGTAAGGCTCTCACAATCTAATGCTTACTTACTTTATTTTCACAGAAAGTAAAACTCAATAAGAGCCAATGATTTACCCAAGGTCATACAGCTAGTTCATATAAAAGTTGGATCACCAAACCCTCTTATTTTGTGACATCTTTTTAAAAAAAATTTTATTTGTTTTAGAGAGAAAGACAAAGAGTGGGAGAGGGGCAGAGGCAAAGGGAAAAGGAGAGAAAGAATCCCAAGCAGATTCTGCTGAATGTGGAGCCCAATGTCATGCTCCATCCCGCTACTCTGAGATCATGCTCTGAGCCAAAATAAAGAGTTGGATGCTCAACCAACTGAGCCTTTCAGCCACCTCTATTGTGCTGTTTTTTTCCCTCACTCATAGGTTACTGATATTCTATGAAATTAACAGGATTCGGTTAAAGATGACACATGGAGTAACTCTTTTAGATCCTCTTTTTCTCCAAACTCCAAATGAAGCATCAGTAAGAGGGGAAGACAACAGGGGAACAAATGTTGGAATTTAAAAAGCAGATGTATCAGTGTTAATTAACTCTAGAAATCCAAACCCTTAAGGCAAGGAGAACCTGAAATACATTATATAATTCCCCCAGAGTTTCAGGAATTGTTCACACCAAGTAATTTTGGAATTAGAAGTGTTGGTGGAGCATAGAAAAGGAGAATCAGCTGAAAATCTACCTAAAGAGGGGGTAGAACCCAGATCTCTTCTGTATGCCGATGTAGCATGGGAGGGGAGGGGGTTGGGGGAATGGGCAACATGAGGGAAGAGAAGTGGAGATACAGGTTTCCAGTTATGGAATGAAAAGTCCTAAGAGTAAAGGACATAACATAAGGAATATAGTCAGTTATATTGTAATAGCATTGTGTGGTAACAGATGGTAGCTACACTTGTAGTGAGCATAGCATAATATATAAAGAAGTCAAATCACTATGTTATACACCTGACACTAATGTAACATTGTATGTTAATAATACCAAAAAAGTATTTTTAAATAAAAGCAAATTTTAAGTGACCAGACTAAAAGCAGAGTGCTCTAGACAATATAATCCTAAAATGAAGGTTGTCAGAAACATGAGTTAGAATGAGTATCCCAAGAGAGAAAAGGCAAAGGCAGAAAGAACAAAACCTGGAGCCCTAATTACAGATACACCAAGCCAAGAAGTGGAAATAGTGCTCCAAAGCAAAAGAAGCCTTGTGCCAGAAATGGCATAGTGATTTTGATAACATGCAACATGGGCATAATGGGCATGCCTGGAGCCATGGAAGCCAAGTGGTGTGGACTGTACCAGGCTACCATGAAAGTACAGAGTTAAGAGTTTCCTGTGGGCCTTTACCAACTGCTCTCACACAGTTTGGGAAGGCTCTGAGGCAAGCTCTCACTAGCCTCTCTGGAAAGCTTGTACAGTCTGCTTGGAAATCTGGGGAGGCAGGGGGCAAAGCAAGCTACAATGAGCCTGTATACCATGGCTGGGATCAATTGTATATAGGAAACTTTACCCCAGAAGCCACCCAGCTTAAGGCAGGCCTTGCTAGCAACACTGTGATGGAGGTCTCAGTGGATGTCCAATGGAGGCCTGGGATGGAATCATTATAAAGATAATTCATGATCTCAGACGTGTCTCATGTGGTAAGTCCTATCCTAAAAACAGTAAAATAAGAGGTCTAGAACATTTTGGCACAAACTCACCCTTTCAAAGCTCATCCAAGAATCTAAAAGTTGGAAGGAACCATAGTGAACATCTGTCTCAACATCCTTCACAAGTAGGGAAAGTTCAAAGAGATTATGTGACTCTGGAAGAGCCAATACTCATCTTCAAATATCCAAGCACCGCTATTGGACAAAGAAAGCACTGTGGTGGAATCCCAACTCTGCATTCAAGAGTGCTGTGATCTCAAGCAAGTCAGTTCACCTCTCTGAACCTGAGATTCCTTATCCACAGAAATAGATAAAGGGATTGCAAGGGAAATATAACAAGCCAATCATGGAGAAAGTCACAGCATAGTGCATGGCACATAATTTTTCTATACATTTCCTTATGGGTCTTAGGACCAACTGCTCTTCCCTCTCTATTCTTTGTACCCAATTCCCCAGAATCATCCTGGAAGAAACAATGAGAAAATAAATTGTCTGAAAGTACTGAGTCTCTGAATCTGTAGTCCTAAATCTTGAATGTCAGAATGAACCCATAGCACTCTCAAGACCCAGAATTAAAATGCAGCTGGTATTTCCAGTGTCCTACAACAGCCTTTTGGCCTTCTGAGAAAGCCCAGACCTGGTACACAGAAGGGAGGTAGGAAAGCTCAAAGCCCCAAGTTCCAATTCTGAACAGAGTAAAAGACAAGCTGTCTTGGAAGGATCAGCTTGCTCAATTGCGGATGCTTCAAACAGGATCAACAGGACCTGAATAGCAACAATAGAAACAAGACTTAGGGCAACAAAAGTACAACCATTAAATGGTCATGATTTCAGAGCTCATAACATGTGTGTTCATCACTGTGGCACTTTCTAGATCATTGAATTTATAATGAATGTAACGGTTGAAGATCAGCACTATTCACAGCAACAACTTAGTGCAGGATGGCATTTGAGAAATTGTTATCAAGACTATTTCACTATAAAAACTACAGAAGCTTTAAATAAGCAAAGGAACCTGAGTGCTCCAGCACCACTACCATGTTCAATAGTTTATAAAAGGTACACAGTTGTCAGCTAATGCTTGCTTATCGTAGTTCCTTGGTGGGGTGAGCGGGACCATTTTTTTTTTTTTTCAAGAAAGGAGCTCAATACAAAAAGTTTAGTAATTTGTTTAGTTCTTGGGGACTGAAATATAGGCATTCTTCCAGTTCATATGCCCCAGTCCAGAATCATTTTCAAAATAGTTAAATCCTCAATCCGCCATTACACACACACACACCACAATTTAATAAGAGGAATTCCTTAAGGGGCTAATTTATGTTTTCGAACTCTTGCTGCTGTTTTACTATCCTAGGAGCACTGCTCTGACTTACCACGTATTAGCTCTGCAGCTTGAGGACCCTTTTTTCAGGTTAGGTTCTCCTAGACAACAGACCCTGAGATTAGGATTTGAGTGTAAATGGTTTACTGGGGTGAAGGATGACCTCAGGAACCACTAGTAGTGAATGAGGAATGTGACAAGGATGGGAAGGCATCCAATATAGGTGCTTTGATGAGCATGTTACATCTGGAGTCCTACTGCAGTCCTACTGTGCAGTCCGACTGTGAGAATGTATAGAACACACCTCACGGAAATTCCTCCTCCAATGGATAAGACAACCGAGTTATTTATCCATCAACTTCTTTGTCATTGGTTCAAGACTGCTCCTGGTAGGAGGAGGGGCAAGGTGGCCGAAGAGTAGGGTCCCCAAATCACCTGTCCCCACCAAATTACCTAGATAACCTTCAAATCATCCTGAAAAATCTACGAATTCGGCCTGAGATTTAAAGAGAGAACAGCTGGAATGCTACAGTGAGAAGAGTTCGTGCTTCTATCAAGGTAGGAAGACGGGGGAAAAGAAATAAAGAAACAAAAGGCCTCCAAGGGGGAGGGGCCCCGCGAGGAGCCGGGCTGAGGCCGGGGCGAGTGTCCCCAGGACAGGAGAGCCCCGTCCCGGAGAAGCAGGAGCTGCACCGACCTTCCCGGGCGGAAGGGGGCTCCCAGGGAGTTGGAGCAGGACCCAAGAGGGCGAGCATGCCCTCGGGCTCCCTGGGACACTAACAGACACCTGCGCCCCGGGAGAGTGCGCCGAGCTCCCTAAGGGCTGCAGCGCGCACGGCGGGACCCGGAGCAGCTCGGAGGGGCTCGGGAGGTGGCTCCGCAGAGGGGGCTGCGGGGCGGGAGCGTGAATCCAACAGCGCAGGCTCCGGAGCACAGGGCGCCAGGACACAGCCCAGGATCCGGCCTCCCCCCGGGACAGGCAGAGGCCGGGAGGGCCCAGGACAGCGAGGACGCTCCTGCCCCAGCTGAGCAGATCAGCGGCCCCGCCCCGGAACCTCCAGGCCCTGCAGACGGAGAGCTCCGGAGTTACTACGGGGGCTGAATCCAGGGCTCCAGAGCTGGCCCCGCCACTACGGTTGTTCCTCCTGGGGCCTCACGGGGTGGACAACCCCCACTGAGCCCTGCACCAGGCAGGGGGCAGAGCAGCTCCCCCAAGTGCTAACGCCTGAAAATCAGCACAACAGGCCCCTCCCCCAGAAGACCAGCTAGAAGGACAAGTTCCAGGGGAAGTCAAGGGACTTAAAGTATACAGAATCAGAAGATACTCCCCCATATTTGTTGTTGTTGTTTTGTTTTTGTTTTGTTTTTGTTTTTTGATTTGTTGCTTCCCCCACCCCCTTTTTTCCCTTTCTTTCTTTTTCTTTCTCTTTTTCTTCTTTTTTCTTTTTTTCTTTTTTCTTTTTTTTCTTTCCTTCTTTCTCTCCTCTCTTTTTCTCCTTTTCCCAATACAACTTGTTTTTGGCCACTCTGCATTGAGCAAAATGACTAGAAGGAAAACCTCACCTCAAAAGAAAGAATCAGAAATAGTCCTCTATCCCACAGAGTTACAAAATCTGGATTACAATTCAATGTCAGAAAGCCAATTCAGAAGCACTATTATACAGCTACTGGTGGCTCTAGAAAAAAGCATAAAGGATTCAAGAGACTTCATGACTGCAGAATTTAGAGCTAATCAGGCAGAAATTAAAAATCAATTGAATGAGATGCAATCCAAACTAGAAGTCCTAACGACGAGGGTTAACGAGGTGGAAGAACGAGTGAGTGACATAGAAGACAAGTTGATGGCAAAGAGTGAAACTGAGGAAAAAAGATACAAACAATTAAAAGACCATGAAGATAGATTAAGGGAAATAGACGACAGCCTGAGGAAGAAAAACCTATGTTTTTCTTGGGGTTCCCGAGGGCGCCGAAAGGGACAGAGGTCCAGAATATGTATTTGAACAAATCATAGCTGAAAACTTTCCTAATCTGGGAAGGGAAACAAGCATTCAGATCCAGGAAGTAGAGAGATCCCCCCCTAAAATCAATAAAAACCGTTCAACACCTCGACATTTAATGGTGAAGCTTGCAAATTCTAAAGATAAAGAGAAGATCCTTAAAGCAGCAAGAGGCAAGAAATCCCTGACTTTTATGGGGAGGAGTATTAGGGTAACAGCAGACCTCTCCACAGAGACCTGGCAGGCCAGAAAGGGCTGGCAGGATATATTCAGGGTCCTAAATGAGAAAAATATGCAACCAAGAATACTTTATCCAGCAAGGCTGTCATTCAGAATGGAAGGAGAGATAAAGAGCTTCCAAGACAGGCAGGAGCTGAAAGAATATGTGACCTCCAAACCAGCTCTGCAAGAAATTTTAAGGGGGACTCTTAAAATTCCCCTTTAGGAAGAAGTCCAGTGGAACAATCCACAAAACCAAGGACTGAATAGATACCATGATGACACTAAACTCATACCTTTCAATAGTAACTCTGCACGTGAACGGGCTTAATGACCCCATCAAAAGGCGCAGGGTTTCAGACTGGATAAAAAAGCAGGACCCATCTATTTGCTGTCTACAAGAGACTCATTTTAGACAGAAGGACACCTACAACCTGAAAATAAAAGGTTGGAGAACCATTTACCATTCAAATGGGCCTCAAAAGAAAGCAGGGGTAGCCATCCTTATATCAGATAAACTAAAATTTACCCCGAAGACTGTAGTGAGAGATGAAGAGGGACACTATCTCATACTTAAAGGATCTATCCAACAAGAGGACTTAACAATCCTCAATATATATGCCCCGAATGTGGGAGCTGCCAAATATGTAAACCAATTAATAACCAAAGTGAAGACATACTTAGATAATAATACACTTATACTTGGTGACTTCAATCTAGCTCTTTCTACCCTCAATAGGTCTTCTAAGCACAACATCTCCAAAGAAATGAGAGCTTTAAATGATACACTGGACCAGATGGATTTCACAGATATCTACAGAACTTTACATCCAAACTCAACTGAATACACATTCTTCTCAAGTGCACATGGAACTTTCTGCAGAATAGACCACATACTGGGTCACCAATCGGGTCTGAACCGATACCAAAAGATTGGGATCGTCCCCTGCATATTCTCAGACCACAATGCCTTGAAATTAGAACTAAATGACAACAAGAAGTTTGGAAGGACCTCAAACACGTGGAGGTTAAGGACCATCCTGCTAAAAGATGAAAGGGTCAACCAGGAAATTAAGGAAGAATTAAAAAGATTCATGGAAACTAATGAGAATGAAGATACAACCATTCAAAATCTTTGGGATGCAGCAAAAGCAGTCCTAAGGGGGAAATACATCGCAATACAAGCATCCATTCAAAAACTGGAAAGAACTCAAATACAAAAGCTAACCTTACACATAAAGGAGCTAGAGAAAAAACAGCAGATAGATCCTACACCCAGCAGAAGAAGAGAGTTAATTAAGATTCAAGCAGAACTCCACGAAATCGAGACCAGAAGAACTGTGGAACAGATCAACAAAACCAGGAGTTGGTTCTTTGAAAGAATTAATAAGATAGACAAACCATTAGCCAGCCTTATTAAAAGAAGAGAGAGAAGACTCCAATTAATAAAATCATGAATGAGAAAGGAGAGATCACTACCAACACCAAGGAAATACAAACGATTTTAAAAACATATTATGAACAGCTATATGCCAATAAATTAGGCAATCTAGAAGAAATGGACGCATTCCTGGAAAGCCACAAACTACCAAAACTGGAACAGGAAGAAATAGTAAACCTGAACAGGCCAATAACCCAGAAGGAAATTGAAGCAGTCATCAAAAACCTCCCAAGACACAAGAGTCCAGGGCCAGATGGCTTCCCAGGGGAATTATATCAAATGTTTAAAGAAGAAACCATACCTATTCTACTAAAGCTGCTTGGAAAGATAGAAAGAGATGGAGTACTTCCAGATTCATTCTATGAGGCCAGCATCACCTTAATTACAAAACCAGACAAAGACCCCACCAAAAAGGAGAATTACAGACCAATATCCCTGATGAACATGGATGCAAAAATTCTCAACAAGATACTAGCCAACAGGATCCAACAATACATTAAGAAGATTATTCACCATGACCAAGTAGGATTTATCCCCGGGACACAAGGCTGGTTCAACACTCGTAAAACAATCATGTGATTCATCATATCAGCAAGAGAAAAACCAAGAACCATATGATCCCCTCATTAGATGCAGAGAAAGCATTTGACAAAATACAGCATCCATTCCTGATCAAAACTCTTCAGAGTGTAGGGATAGAGGGAAAATTCCTCAACATCTTAAAAGCCATCTATGAAAAGCCCACAGCAAATATCATTCTCAATGGGGAAGCACTGGGAGCCTTTCCCTAAGATCAGGAACAAGACAGGGATGTCCACTCTCACCACTGCTATTCAACATAGTACTGGAAGTCCTAGCCCCAGCAATCAGACAACAAAAAGACATTAAAGGCATTCAAATTGGCAAAGAAGAAGTCAAACTCTCCCTCTTCGCAGATGACATGATACTCTACATAGAAAACCCAAAAGTCTCCACCCCAAGATTGCTAGAACTCATACAGCAATTCGGTAGCGTGGCAGGATACAAAATCAATGCCCAGAAATCAGTGGCATTTCTATACACTAACAATGAGACTGAAGAAAGAGAAATTAAGGAGTCGATCCCATTTACAATTGCACCCAAAAGCATAAGATACCTAGGAATAAACCTAACCAAAGAGGTAAAGGATCCATACCCTAAAAACTATAGAACACTTCTGAAAGAAATTGAGGAAGACACAAAGAGATGGAAAAATATTCCATGCTCATGGATTGGCAGAATTAATATTGTGAAAATGTCAATGTTACCCAGGGCAATATACACGTTTAATGCAATCCCTATCAAAATACCATGGACTTTCTTCAGAGAGTTAGAACAAATTATTTTAAGATTTGTGTGCAAGCAGAAAAGACCCCGAATAGCCAGGAGAATTTTAAAAAAGAAAACCATATCTGGGGGCATCACAATGCCAGATTTCAGGTTGTACTACAAAGCTGTGGTCATCAAGACAGTGTGGTACTGGCACAAAAACAGACACATAGATCAATGGAACAGAATAGAGAACCCAGAAGTGGACCCTGAACTTTATGGTCAACTAATATTCGGTAAAGGAGGAAAGACTATCCATTGGAAGAAAGACAGTCTCTTCAATAAATGGTGCTGGGAAAATTGGACATCCACATGCAGAAGAATGAAACTAGACCACTCTCTTTCACCATACACAAAGATAAACTCAAAATGGATGAAAGATCTAAATGTGAGACAAGAGTCCATCAAAATCCTAGAGGAGAACACACGCAACACCCTTTTTGAACTCGGCCATAGTAACTTCTTTGAAGATACATCCACGAAGGCAAAAGAAACAAAAGCAAAAAAAGAACTATTGGGACTTCATCAAGATAAGAAGCTTTTGCACAACAAAGGATACAGTCAACAAAACTAAAAGACAACCTACAGAATGGGAGAAGATATTTGCAAATGACATATCAGATAAAGGGCTAGTTTCCAAGATCTATAAAGAACTTATTAAACTCAACACCAAAGAAACAAACAATCCAATCATGAAATGGGCAAAAGACATGAACAGAAATCTCACAGAGGAAGACATAGATATGGCCAACACGCACATTAGAAAATGCCCTGCATCACTTGCCATCAGGGAAATACAAATCAAAACCACAATGAGATACCACCTCACACCAGTGAGAATGGGGAAAATTAACAAGGCAGGAAACCACAAATGTTGGAGATGATGCGGAGAAAAGGGAACCCTCTTACACTGTTGGTGGGAATGTGAACTGGTGCAGCCACTCTGGAAAACTGTGTGGAGGTTCCTCAAAGAGTTAAAAATAGACCTGCCCTTCGACCCAGCAATTGCACTGTTCGGGATTTACCCCAAAGATTCAGGTGCAATGAAACGCCGGGACACCTGCACCCCAATGTTTCTAGCAGCAATGTCCACAATAGCCAAACTGTGGAAGGAGCCTCGGTGTCCATCGAAAGATGAATGGATAAAGAAGATGTGGTCTATGTATACAATGGAATATTCCTCAGCCATTAGAAACGACAAATACCCACCATTTGCTTCTACGTGGATGGAACTTGAGGGTATTATGCTGAGTGAAGTAAGTCAATCGGAGAAGGACAAACAGTGTATGTTCTCATTCATTTGGGGAATATAAATAATAGTGAAAGGGAATAGAAGGGAAGGGAGAAGAAATGTGTGGGAAATATCAGAAAGGGAGACAGAGCATAGAGACTCCTAACTCTGGGAAACGAACTAGGGGTGGTGGAAGGGGAGGAGGGTGGGGGTTGGGGGTGAATGGGTGACGGGCACTGAGGGGAGCACTTGACGCGTTGAGCACTGGGTGTTATTCTGTATGTTGGTAAATTGAACACCAATAAAAAATAAATTTTTTAAAAAAACAAAAGACTGCTCCGGGTAAATCCTGTGTACTTCTGGCCTGCCCCATACACAGACCAGGCACACTCCTGCAGCCAGCAAAAGCCCTTAGGCTTTTCTAAGTGCTAGCAATAGGAAGCCATCAGTATAGCATACACTAGATTGTTGAATGGCAAGCAAAGAGGGGCAGGCAGGGTACTGACAATGTCCTCTTCATGCTACAGATAAACCTCTTCAATTTTAGACTCTCTCAAGTGACCCTGGACTTCTCTCCACAGACCTGCCTTTGTGTGCAATCCTCAGCAGGACCAACACAGGCAAATCAGAAAGGGAGAGATGCATCCTGGTACCCAATGAGAGGCAATATATGTAGTGGTTAAGAGTGTGGGTGCTGGTGCCCCACAGCATGGGACTGGGATTCTAGTGCTTCACAGATCTCCTGTTTCTTGCTCCAAAATTATGTCAATACTGGACCCCAATATTTTCCATGAGCAAACCTTGTCAGCCATATTTCTAAGACTCCCCAAAAAGGAGCACTAAAGATGTGCCATATTAATACTAGACTTGCACAAACACTACCACAAATCCAGCAGGAGAGGCATGGTGCTTAGAGAGCTGAGCCATCTAACAAGAAAAGGCCATTGTTTTCTGGAAGAGCCTGTAGACATTCTGGGAGGGAGCTATAAAAGATAAGCTCCAGCTTGGCAAACTAAAAGCAATGGCAGAGACTTACAGATTTATTATAATCTCACAGACCACCAGCCTCGGAAGGAGAGCCATGTGGAATTGATTGGACATAAGCAAGGCCCAGAAGATTTTAATTTAAAAACAATTTAATTATGAAAAGAAAAGAAGCAGACCCTGCAGGGGAAAAAAATGGTGAAGGGTGCATGTGTGACAAAGTTCTCATGTGTGTATGTCTATAAAAAGGGATAATAAGAGACACACAGAGAAATAAATAGAAAGAACTAATGGGGGGCATAAATGAGAAAAAATCAAAGGGGAAATGGAGGGAAATAATTTGTCAGCTGAGATTTTTAGTTCCAGGTAACAAAAAAAATAATTCTGGCTGACTCAAATTTAAAATTACATATTGGAAGAATAGTTCAGAAGTCAAATAGAACAGAAAAGAGTTAAATAAGAAAGCTTCAGAACAGAATGAGGGAGCTCCTCAGATCTAGACAGAGGAGGAAATGGGTTACCTCTTCAGGGGTCTACATTTAGTAGTCACCACTTTCTATCAATACCCTACTGAAAACTCAAATTCCCAGGAGAAAGATTCTGGCCTACTTTTGACCACATGACCTATCTTTGAGGATTTGGGGAAAGGGTCTTGATTGACAGTCTCACATGCATCAAGTGTATGAGGGAGGGATATCTCCACGATGGCACCGAGACAAAAAACAAGAGATGTCAGGCAGGCAGGAGCATCAGTGATCCACTGCAGAAAGGGAACCTCAAAGAAAAGAAGGCAGTGGGACTCAAAGGGATTTAGGGGAGAATCAGCTACAAACCTAGGAAGACGAAGATACAGGAAAGGGAAGAGGATAATGAAGAGGGGAAAAAAGGGTAAGAATTTAAGGAAGTGGCACAGAAGAAAGAAACTAGATAAAAAAGGAAGAAACTCAGTTTCCATAGGAGAAGCAGGAGCCAGATAATAGGTAGGGAGAGAACAAAGTGGTATGGCAAAGATGATAGCAAGGAATCACATAGGGCTTGCTCATAACTCCATGAGTCCATGACAATGTTAACTACAGGCATACTACTTCCTGTACCTGTGAAGTGGATAGCAACTAGGAGGCGTCCCAGACCACCTCAAGAGAATGAGATTTGGCATCCATTCCACTTGATTGGCATGAACATCCACTAAGTGATTTGATTTCCATGATTGGTATTATTCCAGTTCTGTATTCCTCTACAATAAACCATCCTCCAACTTCGTAGCTTGAAACTACATATTATTATCTTTCACAGTTACTTGGTTTTATTGGACTCAGCTGAGGAGTTTTCACTTGGTGTATTTCATGCAATTCAGCTAGGGGTCAGCTTGGGCTGCAGTCATCTGAAGGCACTGCACTGGAATGTTCCAGTTGATACATTTACATGACAAGCAGTTAATACTGCAGCTCAGCTAAGGCTGTCAATTGAAATATCTCCATGTGGCTTGGGAGTTTCAAGCATGGCAGCTGGGTTCTGAAAGGGAGTGTCCCAAGAGTGAGCATTCCAGGAGGCTGAAAAGGAAGCTGTCAATCAAATCAAACTAAGTCTGAAACTGGCACAGCATCATGCCAGTCATAAGCTATTGATCAGGGTAGTCATGGGCAACACCCAGATTCAAGGGAATGGAAAATGGATTCCTTCTCTTCATGGTAAAGTCTCTTGATGGGTTTGGCAAAGTTACATTGCAGAAGGGAATTTGGGATGAATAGCCATCTTTAGAAAATGCAATCTAGGGATCTAGCCTCTTGACAATGAAGAATAATGTATTGTATTTTTACAACTTTTTGTGGTGTTAGTGAAATTTGAACATACAAACTTTGAACTTTCCATCCCATCTGACCTTCCAGAATATCCTCACTTCAAATGCAAGTCGATTGGTTAAAGAAAATATTATCTTTTCCAAAAAACTAACTGCTACATTCTTGAATATAACATCCAATTGAGGGCATACCCAGTCTGTACAGAGCCCACATAAGATGAGTGCTTGAGGTACCATCCTCTTTTCATTCATAATTTGTTAATTTATTCCACAAATATTTTAGTCCCAGGCACGATGTTAAGTGATAAAGATACAGAGAAAAGCATCGTCTCTACCCTCAATAGTTGAGTACTGTAAGAGAGTTTCATTCATAATTCATTTTATAAAAGTCCTAGGGGTTAGAGTTTAAATATATCAAATAAAATTGTGTATTATCAAAATCACTCTTAAAAATCTCTTAGGAAGTCATCACTGTGTATACTATCTTGCAACAAGCCCAATACAAACATTCTTCATCCACTATTGGAAACTAATCATTGTTTTATTTTGTTGAACATCACATAAAATAGCAGGTTGCTAGAGACCACTTTTCTCTTCCTCCACTGTTACCATCCTAGACCTTTGAACTGAAATGTCCTCCTAGGTGATCTTCCTGCTATCACCCTAACTCACATATAGCCAGAGCAGTCTTGCTTAAGCAAAGTCAAATCGTGTTACCCTTCAGCTCAAAATTATCCAATGATGCCTACATTACTCAAGGCCCTAGATGATATGGATCCTGTCTACCCCTCCAACATTTCTCACCACATTCCCCTCCATACCCTATACTCCAGCCACATGGACAACTTCCTCCTTCATGTGAAACTCACGTATACCTCAAGACTTTTGAACTTGCTGCTCTTTCTGTCTGGAACATTCCTTCCCCAATTAGTCTCATTGGCTCCTCCACCTCAATCAGGTTACTGCTTAAAAGGAACTGGAGCAGAAACCTTTTCCCTGAGCACAGTATATAAAATAGCACCTTCTGTCGTTTTCTGACCCTTATCTTGCTTTGTGCTTCTTTCTAGTCTTTATCACTACTTGAAATTGAGCATCTGTTCCCCCACTGGAATGTAGCCTCCATGAAGGCAGCTCTGCACTCTAGTGCATCCCCAAGGAGAGTGACCAGCACATGGTTCTCAATGAATATGTGTTAAATGAATGGAATGCTGGAAAGATGAATATATGAAAGGGAGGACAGATAAAGATATATATCCAGTAGAAGTTGTACCCAAATCCCTTTTTCAGGACTGAGGCACCTGTTTCCCAAATTCCAGAAATATTCCTTGCTCTTGGCCCTCAGCTGTTTGCTCAAGGTTATGCCCCTTTCCTGGAAGCAGTTGCATCCACTGACTGGATGACAAGGAGGTATCCAGTAGGTATCCAGGTAGGCCTGGCCCTCTTGACTCCACTTGGGACAATTCTGAAGGCTTGGTTGCAAATGCACCACAGTTTAATTTCTCCATGCCTGACTCTGCTCCTCTGTCTCTAGAGATGTATTTCCCAGGATCTCACTCCAGTAAATGTCCTAACCACCAATTTCCATCACAGAATCTGTTTCCTAGAGAGCCAACCTAAGAAAGTGTGGTACCAAAAATACCCACATTCAAGCACTGGAATCACATGCAGTTCATGTAGGAAGTGAGAAAAACTGAGGAGCTCACAGACTCAAATCACACACTTTACCCTCTTTCCAAGACAGTTGCTCACAAATAGAAATGTTGGCAAGTGTCAGGCATTCCCTTTTCCTTTCCCTCTGTCTCTTTTTATTTCTCTTTCCACATAGCTTATTTAGTTGAGTTCAGTTACATTATACAGATATAATGCAATTCCACAGTGTCCACTTTGACCAGAAAAGACATCAAACCCGAGGTAGCCATACCAAGGCTTATCATAGCGTCTAGAAAGAAAATCTCTCCCGTGAAAGGGGTGCACTCAGGCTCTGACATCCCTGAACTCTGAACTGCTAATTGCAGAAAGGTCAGAAAGAACTGAAAAGATGTTATAACCAGCTGTTAGAAGTGAGAGAACAAGGAAGAAAAACAAGACAAATATAAATAGAAAGGGGGTCAGGTTAAATAAATCTAGGAAAATTCCAGATTAGAAAGCCAGGGCTCTGGCTGCTGATATCCAGAGCTTTCTTGGATGCCAAGTGATGGTCTGGTTTCATACTCAGCAAGGCTCAAACATACTGTGGTTCCCTGGCCCTACCTGTTGAGCTCTTCCCCTTTCATTTGTGTGAGTATGGCTAGAATTCCTGTTTTTCTAATTTCCATGTATGTCTTTTAAATAAATCCATTGTTTGAAGCTTACAGAGTTCCTTAAATCACAACATATCTTACTGGCAAATATAATTATTGAAAAATAATAATGGGAACGACTAGAGAGTGCTTCCTACATACCAAGCATTCACTGTCTCATAAACCTTCACAATTGTTTGAAAGAATTTACAAGTGAAGAAACTGAGTGTTTAGAGAAAATTTCTAAAACTAGAGAATTGGTAGCATAAATTATTCAAAGTCAAGTTAAAGTGACTAAACTGAATGCAAAACTAGGTTTATCACATTCTAAGTCCCAAAGCAGTCTGATTTTTTTTTAATTTTTATTTATTTATGATAGTCACACACAGAGAGAGAGAGAGAGAGGCAGAGACACAGGCAGAGGGAGAAGCAGGCTCCATGCACCGGGAGCCCGACGTGGGACTCAATCCCGGGTCTCCAGGATCGCGGCCTGGGCCAAAGGCAGGCGCTAAACCGCTGCACCACCCAGGGATCCCAAGCAGTCTGATTCTTGAATGCCCTTTTTAGTGGCTGAAACCTGTTTTTCAATATCATGTACCATCTTCACCACCCATCAGAGAAAGTCAGGGAGTTAGTTCAAGTGCCCACAATGTCATTAGTACCACATTCTGCTCTTGGTTCTGAGTTGGAAGCTATTGACTGATCATTAATGGCTTTCCAAAGACCAACACTCAAGACACTTTGCCTCCCAATGAACTCCTTCTGATCTGAAAGCAACAGTAAGAGAACTGTGAAAGACCAACCCTGAAGAAGCTCGGATATAGATTCTTAAAGAAAACCAGGAGAAAAAGACCACAAAGAAAACCCATCCTATGACTTGCTCTATGAGGCCATATGGATAAACAGAAACCATCCTCCAGCCAAGTTCCTCCCTCCCAGTAGGCAATCCAAACATATACCTCCCAATCATGCTTTCTTTTATCCACACATGCATGTATATTTTACAGCTGTGCCATCTGTGTTACTATAGTTATGGTCTTATAAGCATTTTTATAAAAATGATGGTAAATCTTTGTTTTCTGAGGTTCAGAAATAGCCTATGAAACTGGGTCTACAGGCTGAATTTCATTCCCAGCAGGTTCCAACCAAGATACTAATAGATTTTTGTTGGCCAATTAAACAAATATCAATTTACTTGGTGGGCTAAAAAAAGTACAAAAGTTTACTGTTTCCAGAGGCAAATATTCACTCATAAAGGAGAAAAAATCTAAATCCCAATATAAATAAGACTGTAGACTTAACCTTAATTTTAGTGTCTGTAGGTCATTCCTTTGATTAATTTACAATGTTGAAAAGTCAGGTAAGTACTGTATAATCTACAGATGTCCCCTGGTAGCATTTCCTATAAAGATCTTTTGATAACAAGTAGTGGAAATGGGCAATGACTACATTAGGCAAGAAGGAAATTCATCAGAAAGATTTGCAGGATCTCATAGGATTACAGGGAAGAAAAAGAGGAGATACTGAATAACCATGGCTGAAATGAATGGAAGCAGACTGAAAGTCTTTGTAGCATTTACTAATTGATAGCATCATATCTAGAATGAAGGCACTATAATACTTTCATCCTTCTCTGTATCTTTTGGTCCAGATTCAAAATCCCAGGAAGGAGTTTGATTAGCTAAACCTGTCACGTGGCTGTCCCTTGTTTCTACTATACTTGCTCCTTGGGACTACCACTGTGGTGGGGGAAGCATCCAGCAACATCATTTATAACTGCCAAGGAAGGAAGGAAGGAAAAAAAGAGAGGGAGGGAGGAAGAGAGGAAAGGGGAGGAAGGAAGAAAGGAAGGGAAAGAGAGAAGGAGTTGGGTGGGTTGGAGAGAGAGAGAAGGAGGGAAGGAAAGAAAGAAAAGCAGAAAGAAGAACAGAAAAAATAAAGAAAAAAGAATCACTGTAAGAGGAAGAGAAAGACTGAAAGACAAAAAGAAAAGCAGAGAGAAAGAGAGAAATTTAGTTAGAAATGAATTGAAAAAATTATGCTCCAGAATACACAGTGGAATTTTCCCCATTAAATGGGGAAAATATTGAACAACTTGAAAAGTTTCATTCAATATAGTGTTAAGTGAAAAAAAGTAGGTTACCAATAGTATACTCAATATAATTCCATTTTTAGAGTGAATACATATGTATAATCATACACACATAGGAAAGCATGTATGCATAGGAAAATGGGTGATGGGATTTCAAATTATTTTAGTGTCTTACTTTAGCTAATCTCTGTGATCTGTTCTTAAAAATAGATATTTATTGCTTTTGAAAGGATTATTTTATTATTTATTTTTAAATTTTATTTAAATTCAATTTGCCAACATATAGTATAACACCAGTGCTCATCTCATCATGTGCCCTCCTTAGTGCCCATCATCCAGTCACCCCATCTCCCCACCCACCTCCCCTTCTCTTGTTCTTAGGAGTCTTTCATGGTTGGTCTTCCTCTCTAATTTTCCCCCCCTCAGTTTCTTCCCCTTCTGAAAGGATTATTTTAAAAGAAAATACTTGGGATGCCTGAGTGGCTCAGTGGTTGAGCATCAGCCGTCAGCTTAAGGTGTGATCCCAGGGTCCTGGGATCGAGTCCACATCAGGCTCTGCAGGGAGCCTTCTCCCTCTGCCTGTGTCTCTGCCTCTCTCTGTGCATCTCTCATGAATACACAAATAACATCTTTAAAAAAGATTAAAGAAACAAACACTTTTCAGGTTTCTAAACCTCTTCCTGCATCTCTGAACCAAATACAACAGATTCTATTACCTCATTCTATATATGGGGAAACTGAGGCCCAGAGAGGATATTATCAGGCAGAATCACAAAGCAGAGCTAAGATAGGAACCGAAAGCCTCAGTCCCAAAGTCCCGGTCCTCTCTTCTTCTATCTTCCATAAGAGAGGGAGGCACTGACTCGGTTCAAGGAGGGTGAAAACTGGCAGTCATCCCTTCTCCTGTGAATCAGATCAGCCTCCGTTCTTTCTTGAGCTTTGAGAGCTGCCTTTGAAGCATATTGAGCTTGGGCTTTTTCTCCGTTTTTGCAAGAGAGGGTCATTAAAGTGGTATTGGAAATTCTGTGTTTTATTGAAACTGCTGGGTGCTATCTTTCACATGCCATTTTGAAATCATCTCTGTGTCTGAAAGGCCACTACTGCAGGCTAAGTGGCATGATTTCCAGATGTACATGATGATTCCTGAAAGGGGTTTTCATGGATTGAGGAGCCCAGCCAATGGGATGTGAGTAGTAAACATTGCTCTGAACAGAGTCATTATAAGACAAGGGAAACTTGGAAAGTGCAGGTCACCAGCACACTAGAAATGGGACCATGCTTTCCTGAGATGACTGCTGTCACTACAACACCCTCACAGCCTAGCCTAGCCCAGGCCACAGCTTGGGAGCTGGCATCTTGTTCACCTGACACTATGGTGTCCATGAGAAGAAGCTCCTATTTGCAGCTCCTCCCTGCACACACACAAGGGACTGGTGTTCCATGTGTGGAACTCCAATGAGGCTTGGTGGTTTGCACAAGTAGGGCTAAGACACAGGGGGAATGGATGCTGCTTTTCACTGTGAACTCTGAAAGCTCTCAGAAAGAGCAGTTGGATGTCATTTAAATGCTTTTGAGACATTTGGTCAGTGTGGAGGGCTCACGGTCACTTCTGATTTCAGCCATGACCCACCATTTCCTACCACCAAATGCAATGGTATAAAATGAGTCTGTA
This sequence comes from Canis lupus dingo, assembly GCF_003254725.2. Lineage (NCBI taxonomy): Eukaryota > Metazoa > Chordata > Mammalia > Carnivora > Canidae > Canis > Canis lupus. The sequence goes on along the minus strand of NC_064266.1, from coordinate 6,748,362 downwards.
TCATACTGCTCCACGTGCCTTTGTTTGGTGTCTCAACCTCATGCCCATAATCAAATACATTTGTTGAGAGTTTTAAATAAGGCGGGGGGGGGGGGGGGTGGTGGATGCATGGTTGACTGCCATCCCAGGGAAGAGACTAGATTGAAAGCCCAAGTGAGGTAGTTTGCTAATCCCCCAAGCTAAATATATATACCAAATTAATCCAAAGAAATCTGTATTCCAATAAAGATGACTCATGCCTAGTATGTGGATTTCTATTGCTTGCTCTCTTCCAAGGCACCTAGGTAAGGGTAAAAAGCCTGGATTCTTTCCTATGAAGTGTGAAATGTTTGATAGAAGTAAAAGGAACACTGTATCTAGTGTCAGATTTGGACTGAAATATCAACTCCACAGTTACCAGCCATGTCAGAAAATTTATTTAATTCAGTGGTTCTCAGAGTATGATCCTGTGTCCCCTGAGATTCCCTGAGACTCTTTTAGGGCTATGCAAAGTCAAATCTATTTTCATAAAAATACCTGGATGTTCTTTGTCTTTTCATTGTCATTCTCTCAGAAGTAGAATTTTTGAGACACACAAGACATATGATGTTATTGAACTCAGGAATATTAGAATGTGTATTTGTGTAGTCTGGTGTTTTAAATTTTTGTGTTTTAATTTCTAATAAACACTAATAAAAATAACCCATATAAACAAATTTTAAGAGTATTTGGGAACGGTTTATCTAATCACTTTACACCTCTGCCTCTCAAAGTATCAAAAGGCTTTTGTAAAAATTAAATTATAATGTACACCTGCAACAAATGTAACACTGTACATTAATTATACTTGAATAAAAAAGTAAATAAAAAATTTTTAAATAAATAATTAAATAAAATTAGAAGAGGTTCATGCATTAGGAGCAATACACCAAAATGTATGTCTCCCTGCTCAAATACAGGCAATGTCCCAAGCTTCATAGGAGCACTCAACTTTACCCTTTATGGGAATGAGTTTCATTCCTGCTTGAAAACACCCATTGTCCCCTTTCTGCAAAGCCAGGTTTTTGATAATCTCAGACTGAGTGCTCCGGGACCCTCCCCTTAGCTTCAATTTCCTGCCTCAACTTTTCATCCCTGGCTTCTCTGTGTCATTCCTGCAAATATTAAGTGCTCTTTACTTATTTAGGTGTATCTAGTAGATACCATAAAACAACATCTTTGTGGTATAAAGGCAGAGTCTTTCTTAAAATGAGTGGTCGTTTCTGGTGTCAACCATTCCAGGAAGTGGAATGCTCTAGAATGTTGCCTTCTAAAAGTAAAGGAAACTAGACCCCCGGTGCCTGGAGACCAGGATCCTGGCAGAAAGCGCCCCCACCTTGGCAGATGTCTTCATATCTGTTTACCCTCAAATCCTCTGTACTAACTTCTCAGGGGCTCATTGGTTTCCAGAATAAAACAACTCCATCATTCCTCCCCTCTGCCACAGCTGAGATCCTGGCATGTCCATTTCCTCTGTGAGAGGTTGACTCAGGCATCCTGTGTCAGATGAAATAGAGCAGGAGGAGTTTGGTGGCAGGAAAATGCACGAGAGACAGTGGGACAGCAAAGCCTGAAATGGATAGGTTTTTCCCAAGTAAGAACATCAGGATCGATTAGATGTACAGAGTGAGGGAAATAGAGCAACTGAGGATAACTCCAGGGCTTCTGGTTTGGAATGCTGATGGAAGAGAGGCTATTCATTGCGACAGAGTAGTGAAGGAGAGCTACATTGAGAGGGAAGGAGAGTCATGAAAAATTCCGGCCCACAGGCTCAGGCTAGAGGTCATCCTGAAGGTCACAGAATGGTAGCTGAATCCTACAGGGACTGTGCTATGCCTCTGAAAATTTTGCATCTGTAACAATGAAGCTGGCAAAAAAAAAAGAAAGAAAAAGAAAGAAAGAAAGAAAGAAAGAAAGAAAGAAAGAAAGAAAGAAAGAAAAGAAAGAAAGAAAGAAAGAAAAGAAGAAAGAAAGAAGAAAGAAAGAAAGAAAGAAAGAAAGAAAGAAAGAAAGAAAGAAAGAAAGAAAGAAAGAAAGAAAGAAAGAAAGAAAGAAAGAAAGAAAGAAGAGAGAGAAAGACAAAAAAATCCAGCAATCTCTGTTGTAAGATTCTCCAGAGTCCCTGTTGCTGATTCTTATTGTCAACTGCCTTTCCTGACTGCTGTCCCCTGACTTGATTTCCTCCTTGGCCTTCAGATCTGCTTTTGTACACTGCAACGCTGGCTCGATTCAGCTCACACCGTTATTCTTTGCAGACTCCCAAGACTGGCTCAGAAAAACCTTTATGCTGCCTATGCTGCTGAGTCTCTTCATTAGACACTGAGGGAGGGAAGGACAAAAAAAGAACATGTAGAGCAAGAAGAAAGAAGGATCTCAGGAGAGTGGGAATAATAAAGCAGCCATTAGCAAACTTGAAAAACTCTTCTTTCTTCTACGGTGTGCATTTCCAAGTCTTATTTTCAAGGGAATTATTTGAAATGGCTGATTTGGAGAACTTGGGTCATTTAGGTAAATTTGGATTTAGAGCCTGAACTCTCACCCGAAAAATGATTCAATTCATTGTAGCAAATGCTATTTCATTCAAAAGCCCTTAGAAACAATAGAAACAATGATAACAAAAATATATGCAGTCTGCAAAGTGGTTTGTTGATTTCTAGTAATTGTTTATATAAATAATCTCATCTCTTAAGAATAAAGCAGTCCCTTATAATTCACTATGGATTAAAATTTGCCATTTACTAAATATTTTGCAGGAAGATGAGAAACAGCTAGAGCCAAAAGTTTGCTTAGTTTAGATCACTTGCAACTTTTTTGCTCAATGATGGATAAACTAATGATCTGGAACAGCTATGTTTCTTTCTAGGTGGTATTACAATGTCAAAGGTATGGCTTATCTGTCAACTCTGACCTAAATGATAGTTACTAAATTCCCCAAAATGCTACTTGTCAATAATCTATTTGCAATGGATGAAGGAAGTTGTTCTAGTCAGGATAGGCTAGGTTATGCTGCAGTGACATATAATCCCCAGAGCTCAGTGGTGTGAACCACAGACTTAAATATGATGCACATGCATTACTTGTAAATGGAAGAGCTTGTTCCGCATCACCTTCACCCCAAAACCCAAGCTAGTCACAGTAGCAGGACAGAGGGAGGATAAAGAATGATCATTCAGTCTTGATCCTAGAAGTGACATATGTCATTCTGCTTACATTGCTTTAATCCAAAAGTTACATGAGTTGGCCTAAATTCCATAGGGAGTCGAAAAATAGAAAACTAAGTATTAAGGAACAAGTGTAAATTTTAACAGAACAGGAATAAAGACACCTTAATTTTAGAGTTCTAGGTTCATCATCAAAATGTATGAAAACAAAAGCAAAGCAAATAATAAAATACAGTGAACCAAGAATGCACATTGAAAAATTGAATGACATAGTATCAAAAACAAGATATGGGGAGGGACATATTATAATTTGAATCTTATTTTATGAGTGAGGTTCAAATATATTAAGTGACTTGCCCAAGATCACACAGCTATTTTGCAGTGGCCTTTTACTTCTGGTTGGTAGTCTTTGAATTAGGAACCCACAAAGACTGAATTTCAAAACCCCACCGGTAATGAAAGCACAGCTAGCATAAGAATTTTTTTTTAATAATAATTATTGAGGCAGCCTGGGTGGCTCAGCAGTTTAGCGCCTCCTTCAGCCCAGGGTGTGATCCTGGAGACCTGGATCGAGTCCCACGTCAGGCTCCCTGCATGGAGCCTGATTCTCCCTCAGCCTGTGTCTCTGCCTCTCTCTTTCTCTCTGTGTGTCTCTCATGAATAAATAAATAAAATCTTTTTAAAGATTAAATTAAATTAAATTAAAAATAATAATAATTATTATTGATCATTTCTTCATTCTATTTGTAAGGAGCTAATTGCCATTTATTCCAATAAATAAAGTCAAACCACCACTCAGAGACCCTTTATATGTCTAGATTGTCCAGGCTTATAGGATAAGCAATTGCCTGTTACCTTCTCTAAGAGCTTATCCTTCAATAAACCCTTAGGATAAACCATGAATATATGCTTAAGCATGTCATCTGAAGTCAAGGAGAAGGATTGGCAAGTATTAAAGAGACATGAGAGAGCCTGATTCACCCCAAGCAGAGTTCTCCAATAACCATGTGCTCTTAATATTCCATAGAGGAAATGAATAATATGGAAAATTAATTGTAAAGAAAATATCTTGGCCATAAACTTTGGCATACTCAATTTTCCTTCTGAGCTTGCTTAATAATAATTTTTTAAAAATCATGTTGGCAAGCATTCTTTTCTCACAAGAACTTTTTTTGTTGAAATCAAGAACTTGTTTCTAAGAATCACAAAGAAACATAGAAACAAAAGTAATAAAGAAACAAGAAGAAATGACAACCCTATTACAGGGTCTGAAGAGGCATGTCTGATGGCCTTTGCATCATGTTTTGATAACAGATTGAACTTTGAGGTCTGTGGTTGAGAGAGAACCATTAAAAAATCAGCCATGCCTTTAATAAAGATAATGTGGGTCATCTGGTTGTGATGCTCCTATAAAAGCAGGTGATAAATTAGTAAACAAAGCATCTTAGAAGTTTTCTGCTCCAAATATGGTCCCAGTATAAGACTTTCTTCTTGATCATCGCTTGATGGTCATATTACCCCAGGTCCTGTGATGGGGTAGTTCACAGCAACTCCAGCTCTCAAATTTAGCATGTCTTCCACTAAACTGAGCTGAAATTTTCCCAACCAAACTTCTAACATTTGTTCCTAACTTCCTCCTAAAGTGCGACAGAAAAGGACTGTCCCTTCTTCCTATTATTGTAAATATTTTAAATTGGTTTTCATGTCCTCACTCAAAATTTCAAAACACAGAAAAGAAGCTGCCTACTAAGATTCTTGCAGGTTCCTCAAGTGTGTCAAGGTACTGAAGCTGCCAAACCATGAGTCTGTGCTCTGCTCATCCACAGAAAGTATGTCTTCTGAGATCTTAAGGTGCTGTCAGATGTCCGAAGTTAACACTATCTGGCTGATTGTGTTTTCTGGATGAGGATTTGGGGGAAAAATTAAAAATTAAAAATAAACTGAGAGGAAGGTGAGATCCTAGAGACACAACCCTCAGAAGAAGAACCTTAATCTCCTATATGTTGGAAGTGACAATTGCCCTGCTGTAATAGCAATCAGGAAACTTTTTACCATGTCACTGTTGTTTGCAGTACTGTTCTTTTGGCTGTATTTGAGGGGATGCGAGGACTGACCATTACAGGAACATAAGTATATTGCTTCTTGTTTAGATTTTATTTCATAGTAACAAAATTCAACATGAATTCATCTAGACTTTGAAGGAGGTTAAGGAGTATAGTACCCCCAAAGAACTACAACAAATATTTACAGCCCAAATATTACAGGATATGAGAATAAACTAGAGGGTAGAGAGTATTCTCTCCAGATGAAGAAGAAATTGTTTGGTACTTAAGATAAAACACAAGATCAAATCTATGAGATTTGCTTCCAGTTAGCAATAATGATCAATTCAATCTTAAATCCAAAGCATTTCATTGATTCCAGAATAGTAATACCAAAGACCATATACTTGCTTCTGGCCGCTGAATCTTAACAGTGCAGATTTAAAAACCAGGAACCATTTTTAGGGGGTCCATCATCTATCTTGGTTAAGATCCCAAAATTCATATGGTTCAGTGAGTTCTCATCAGGAAATTTCTTCCCATGGATGGGCTCGCTATCAGGGCCATTGTGGCAGGTGAAGTCTCAATCCTGGAGTGGAAGCAGAATGGGCTGGCAAGACGATGACTCTAAGTGGTATCATATGCAAATCAGGAACCGAAACATTTTTAAAAGAGCAAATTTGGAAGCATATATACAAAAAACTCTAGAAGTATGTTATATAATAGTATTTGAAAATGTGATAGAATGGACTCAGGAGTTAAATGTGCAACATTTAACATTAACATTAACATTTAAATGTGTAAACATTTTACCATCAGGCATTGTTTCAAATAATGCCTCTGCTAAGTGAGAACTGCTAATCTGAATTTTGTCCCATTTACAAGAAAGTTAATTGCCACCCAAAATATTGACCACTGTACTTGATCTCTCAGCAGCATTCAAAATGACTGTCCCCTCCTTCCTTCTTGAAACATTATTTTTTCATGACCAGAGCCCCATGGAAACCATGCAGTTCCAATCCTTATACATACCAAACTACATCTGCATCTGTCTGGGGAGATCTGTTATTGAACTTTACCTGCGAGGAAGACACCAAAAGATAGAGAGCCATGTTTTCCCTGACTTTTATGTCTTAACACTGATTGAGTTTCCTTCTCACCTCCCTGACCCTTCTCTGTCTCTACTTTAGGCTCACTTTCTTCTGTCTGGCATTTAATGTTGAAGCTCCAGAAAGTTTAGTCTCTTTTCTTCTCCCTCTATACTCTCTTTACTGCAGCCTGTGAAACTGAGTATTCCATGGTATTTCAAAGCAATGTAGCACGGTAGTCACCCATTCCCACTGTCCAGTCCCATTCTGAGATAAGATTGGCTTACTATCCAAACATGATCAAGGCCCCATGGTGAACCACGTCATCCTAATCCTTGTACCTGCCTCCACAAGCGTTTTTTCTATCCGGGAAGGCCCACTGCTGAGCAACATCTTTTGGAGAGACACTAAGGTAAAGGGAACCATGTTTTCCACATACTCATACAACTTGTGTTTTTGACTTATGATTCTTCCTTGGAGCAGCCATTCCCACACACAGACAATCCTTAGCCTGAGTATCGTCTTCATTATTTCCCTTTCCTGCCAGGTTGCTATGGTGCTTCAGGGGGAATTGAGACACAAAATCCCTCTTCTTTGAGGCTTCTTTCTATTTAATGCCTTTTTATTGAGTAGTAAATCATATTTTCTTGTGCCTTTGTGTCTAGTAGATTTAGATTGTATTCTGAGCATTGTGTATGTTATAAAGATACTGCATTCTGTTATGTTCCTCCAAAGAGTTTTGTCTTTGTTGTTGTTTTATTATTTTTGTTTTGTTTTAGCAGACATTCAACTTGGCTGTATTCAAACTCAAAATTCTATGCTCCCTGCAGTGGGTAGCAGTTCAAATGTCAGTTCAGTTCTTTTAACCTTAGTAGGATACTTGGATTCTGCTCCATGTATCCATGGTTGTTGAGTCAGCAAGAGAAAGGGGATCAGTTTATACATAGAATTTCGGACTCCTCAGTTTTGCTTCACCTTTTAGGATTCTCCTCCCTTTGCAGTAGCTATGGGGTTTTATCAAGTTTTAGTCTACCCATGTGGTATTGAGTGGGGCCTTTCCTCAAGTTAAAAATTGTAAAAAATAAAAAAGGGACACCTGGTGACTCAGTGGTGGAGCACTTGTCTTTCGCTCAGGGTGTGGCCCTGGGATCGAGTCCCACATTGGGCTACCTTCAGGGAGCCTACTACTCCCTCTGCCTATGCCTCTGCCTCTTTTTGTGTGACTCTCATGAATAAATAGAATATTTTTAAATAAATAAATAAGTGTATGTATGTATGTTGTAGAGAAAATAAAATAAATAACTCATCCAGTGCTGGTCCTTTCTTCAAAGGATAGACGTTTCTGCCTGCTTCTGGTCACTCTCCAGTATTTTCAGTATATGTATTGTCCAGAGTTGTGCATTCATGTTACACTTCCTCAGAACCAGCTTCAAGGCAACCCCAGGGTTCCAACCTCTAATTCACTAGCTGTATAAGTTGTGTGACTTTAGGACAGTTTCTAAGTACAAAATGAATATAATGATTTCTATCCTATAAAATCATTATGCATAATAAATAATAGTGACTGTACCAGTCATACAATAAATGCTAATTTATTCTTGCCATTCTAGCTCCCAAATGAGCCCATGGTTAATTTTCAAATATAGACTTTGACTCTATCTGAATCACATCAGGGGTTTGTGTATGTACTTTTGTTTTTTAACGGAGTGTCACAAGATTAACAGGAGGTTGTGACGTTGTTTAGGGATGAGGTTTGTATTGTTAAAGACATGGTATAGGTTTGCTAACAGCTGCTTTATTGTCCTTCTGAGATCCTTCTCTCTTCCTGCTCTACATGTCTTTCCTTTGTCCTTCCCTTAGCTTTCAATGAAGAGCACAGGAAGAATGAAAGTTTTCCTGGGCCAGTCTTAGGAGTGTGCAACGAATGAAGGTGTGTGCATGGTGTATGCATGGACTATTTCTTAGACAGTTAAGCTATTTTGTCAAAAAAAAAAAAAAAAAAGATGAGGTATGTGTGGGTGGCTCAGCGGTTGAGTGTCTGCCTTTGGCGCAGGGCGTGATCCTGGGGTCCCGGGATCAAGTCCCACATTGCGCTTCCTGTATGGAGTCTGCTTCTCCCTCTGTCTATGTCTTTGCCTTTCTCTCTCTCTGTGTCTCTCATGATTAAATAAATAAATAAAATATTTTTTAAAAATGATGATAATATACTTTTCTTTCCTCTGCTGAAAATATTCAAGCATTTCCTGAACAACAGTTATATTCTATGAGCGAGTAATTTGCACTAGAAATTTCAATGTCTGTTTAAGCAAAGAAAGTAAAAACAGTCATGAAACTACTCATAGTAACACCAATAAATGCAGTAGCATATACCTTTTTTTTTTTTTAAGTTTCCACAGGGCAGAAATACAAAACCATAATAATACGTAGAAAACTAGAAGTTTAGAGTACATATCCAAAAGTTTATTAACAGAAGACCAAACTAATGTATAATTAGGCATGAGTACCAAATTATAAATAGATTCTTCATTTCTTAATATCATTGCATACCAAAAACTGTTTATATCATGTGCATAACCCCCTAATGAAGACATAAGCCATGAGGTAAGCAGAGTATATTGGATTTACTTGGAGTTGCTTGGTAGCCATTGGCCATGAAGGATATATACACAACAGTGCCTATTCCAAGAGTGGGTATTTCCTAGAAATGGTCTCCCTCTTGTGCCTGCTCTCTCGAAACTCCCATTAGTATCTACATATCTTAGCTGCCAATAAGTGGATTAGTGGTGCCTTTCAAAGTAGATTAGTGTCCCTCTGCATTTAATTAAAGTAGAGTTCATTCCATCACCCTTAAGAGCAAAATTATGCAGAGAGAAATTCCTTATGTGCAGACATTGACTACAAATATGTCTCCCATTTGGGTCCTTAAAGTGATCCAGTTGGCTGCACAGTTCAGAATTTCTGGAATAACACACAGTTTCAGTGCTTTTTCTCCTGAGAACAGAAGTGTCAGCTCCATTATTGGGAAGGAAGTGGGGAGGGTTCTCTTCCTGACGTGATTTGGAGCTCACATTTTCTAATAAGATCCCACTTGTAAGTCATTTTGTTTAACGGTAAAAATATTAATGTCCTCCTCAAGCTGATAAACTTGTCAAAGGAGAAGTCAATCAGGGTGTTTCTCTGGCTCATAGATGGACTCAGGTCATTAAACACATTCTCATCAGACAGAACGATCTCAGGATTGGTTAATGCCATAAGCATCAAAATAAATTGTTTCATAGATGGACTGACAATGCTCTGGTCTGCAGTTGGGCTGCCATTTTAAATAGCTTCTCTCACAATAGCAAATATTTCAGTCCTGAGCCATTTTATGCCCCAAAATACATGAACTACCTGACTTTTTCATAAGAACTATAACAAATGACTACAAAATATCTATCCTAGTGGTTTGCAACTATGGCTACCCATTAGAAACACTTAGGAAACATTTAAAATGCATGCTGAGCCTCACTCTTAGAAATTCTAATTTCACTAGTTTGGAGTGGGGCCCAGGCATAGCATTTTTTAAAAGGACCCTAGGTAAGTCTTCAGTTAAGATGGAGAGTCAAGGTGGAAAACTGCTCTCTGTTCTCTCCAATTCCCTCTCTGTCTGGGGCTTTGGGAGTTCCAAGAAGATAAAATATTCCTTTCTTGCCTTTTTGGGTTAATCCCCCCTAAAAAATATTTTTACTTAGACTATTTTACTTATCCATCTCTGGATAGTCTCTATCCCTTGGCTTTCAAAATGGTGATGGGCAACATGTGAAAAAAAGAAACAGAAGGGCAGAGCACTTGGAAGGGGAGTCCAAGCTCACCTCATTTCTGCTGCTCTTCGAGCTGTACACACGCCATGTATGTCAAGGTAATGACAGTGGATAGGGAAGGCAATACACAGAATGCTAATGTCCTAATGGGCACAAAAAGAGACCACAAATGGTTTGCGGGATGGTCAGGAGCTAGTTGGGAGGGGAAAATCCAACCACAAGAATGATCAAGTGCATTATCTGTGGCTGTGGACACTGGTGCCCACACCCACTCTGTTAAACAGGTGACCGAAGAACCCACCCAAAAGCCAGCTCTAACTGTTGCCTCTTTGATTGTAACAGCAAAGCCCCAGGGCATTTTCTTTCTACTCTTCCACGCCCACTCACCCAGCCTCAACTGGCTTCAAAGGCTTTAAGAAGACCCTGCTGTTTTGTAGAGTGTGTGTTTCTCTTTATCATTTGTATCTCACACATGCACAAAATCTTTACCCTCAAGACTGGATTAGGTCTTACAGGTGCTTCCTTGGTGATGCCCAAAAGCATGTGATGACAATGCCTTCCTTATCTATGAGAACACCTGAGGAAGCTCAGAGATTAAACAAATGAGACTCAACTCAAACCATTGACAACACCCAGTACCAAATTTATTCCTGATTCAAAGTTTACTGGAAATAGCAAGATACAGCCAAGCTTTGTTCCCTCAGGAAGATCTAGGATTGTTGACACCACTGCCCCGGTTGTCTATTGTCTTCGGTACGAGGATTGCTTTGCCTAAGATTTCATATATGAAGTGTAAGCACATTGCTTGAACAGAGGAGTCATTTTAGTTGTGAAGCACCTTTTTATACCTGTCCTTTCATACCTTAACTATGATGGCACCTGACATATCATGAAAGGACGCAGATGAGATTCAGCGTGAATCACTCATCAGACCTAGCATTAAGTTCGCTTCTAAATCAGTTTACATGCAATAGCAAGACATAGCAATTGGCAAATAAATCACATGGCTTATGAGACGTTTTCCAGTGAGCCATGTCCCATAAATACATATATTTCAGGTTTATTTACAATAAGTAGCTGACACAGACTAGGTTTCTTCTGCTATAAGTAACTCATAGACAAAGACTCTCCCTTATCTTTCTGCTGGTAAATATCATTTACCAAATGGTAAATTACCGTTTGTGTGTTTTACAGTAAATTTGGTTACTAGCGAGCTGACAAGAGAATTCATCTGGTTTATCTTTTCTTTTCCCAGATGTCCCAAATACAGGCCAAAAATAGGTTGTGGCCTGCTGTTAACCTTTTTTTTTTAGCATTTATAAATTAAAACAAAAACCAAAAAATCTTCCATACCCACTTGCTATCTTGACTCCCCATGAAACCTTTGGAGCAAGCAGAGCAAGATTCCTCCTCCTTGTAGAGTGGAGGAAATTCCAAATTCAGAAAACTGGAGTTATCCAGACCCTTAAAGCAAGTTGGGAATGAAGCAACTCGAGATATTTAGCCCCTGATCCACAATGTTCTGTCTTACACTTTCCCTTCTGGATCATGATGCTTCATCAAGAACAACACCTAAGTCGTCCTTGAAACTCGCATGTATATAAAGGAAAAAAAAAATTCAGAAGCACCATTTTAAACAATGACCATTGGATAATGTCTTATGTGCTCTGTGACTACCAAGAGCAGTAAGTCTTAGAGCTCTGAGCTGTGTGGGTGATGGAAGCATCGACGGATATCTTTCTAGTCACTGCTTCCAGGGGAGAAGGGAGCTCCTCTCAAGGTAGTGATAATAATGATTGTTCTCTTATGCACACGCGTGTTCCATCAGCTAGCATATGTAGCATGCTCTTGCTATACTCATCGATGACTCTCTAGTGCCTGTAGGTGTGGAGTAGGCACATAGTAAATGTTTTTGTTGGACTGAATAACCTGCATTTGGAAACTCACAATAACCTTTCAAAGCTGGAAGCTCAGAAAAAAATTATCTTTACTTTGCGAATGAGGGAAGCAGTGCTTAAGGAAATTTAATGGCATTTTCAAGTTTATAGCTGGAAAGTATTCAAATCAGGGTTTATCCCCAGATTGCAATGAACTCAAAGAAGACTCCCCGCCCCTCCTCCTGGGTTGTATGAATACCATGGCAGTGCCTTTTTTCTCTTTTCACAACCAAGGTCAGCATTGTTACTCAATAATCTCTTCATTGATTATGTAACCTTTGCCCCTCTTGTCTCCAGTTCAATTCTTGTTATTCAAAATGCAGACACTGAAAACCTTCTAGACTCTTGTGAACAGCGAGTTTGCAAGATAAGGAGTGAAAACTGGACACTTAATGCAAAGGTCCTTGGCACTAAATACCCATGTGCCTCGAATAGTCCCTTAAGCTGATAAGCTTCTGTTTCAATAACTGTAAAAGAGACCGTTCCTGTGTCCACTGAGTTCTAAAAGTCTCTGATAACTCCCCTCTTGCTACTTATTTTTGTAGTTTGCACTTATTTAGGTGCATTTTAAGGAACTGGGATTATATTTTATTTTCTGTTCTCAGTTTAATTTCACTACCTGTGAGACACCCCAGGTGAGATGCCCCATTTTTCATCAGCAGAGGCCAAGATCCATTTCATCATGGTTTAGTTTATGTCTGTCCCCATTCCTAGAAGCTCAGTCGAGTCAGCAGTCTTCCACCAAGAGCTTAGACAGGCAGTGAGAGGGAAAGTGTATTTTTGAGGACCTTTAAACACAAATCTCAAGCATGGCTGAGATAAGAAACCCAGAAGCCTTTTAGGGATAATCCCCTACCCACTTAGCTCAATCCTTAGGTAGGCAGGGAGTGGCTCTCTCAGGAGCTGTTAGCCAGGTTTAGTCATAGCAGTGACTATCTACCTGGAGCAGCAGTTAAGATACACATCATTTATGTATCTTAACTTATGACATATCCATGTGTATATTGATTGTTATCTGTTTACTTCTAATCATAAGTTGGGGTACAGAAGGGAGATCTTTGGGTATTCTTTGGGGTAATTTCAGTGTTCTTTGTCCCAACTGCATAGCAGATGCTCAGAGCATCAATGCTAACCCTCTGATCTCTCTTTGATTGTTGTTATCTTTTGTCCTAGTTCTGGTACAGTGCGACGTCTCATTTTTCTTGTGTGGTAGATTGGATTGTTGTTACACTTCTTCATTGCCTCTCTCACTATAAAATTATTCATCCACATACTTTGCCATGTGACTTTGGAGACCCTCCCCTACTCTAGACAGAGTATGTTTCCTCACCTACTTGGTTTGTGACTTGGCCCAATGATTGCTTTAATCAATGTAATCTTAGCAGACTAACACATGCAGAGGCTCTAAATGTGCTGGCATGGACTGGCCTGTGACTGCCATAAGCAGAGTGTGCCCCTTCAGGCTGGGCCCTAGAAGGCAGACACATGAGCAGACTTGACCAACCCATAGCTTGAAGCAGAGCTTCCATCTGACCCGAAGTCACATAAGCAAAATAATAATATTAACCTCTGTTGTTGTAGCCAACTGACATTTTAGTGATTGTTCTGCAGCAGTATTGTGGTCACAGGTATTAAAGTACATTTCCAGTAGGCATGCTATAAACCTAAACATTGTTTAGGCCTCTGTTTGAGATCACTACCAAAAGCCACTGTCACCTGGAAAATAGGGCCAATTGGACACTTGCAGGAAATTAACTTGAGTGGCCCTCAAGCCAGCAACCAAGCAATTCCACTAACTGTCTGTAAGTCCGAAGGTTATAGAACTCTACCAGAATGTAAAAATTCACAGCCGTACATTCCCTATTTTGTGCTATGATTTTGAACAATCCACGGAAGACACTGCTCCTATGAGAAAATGGAACTTTTATATACAGGTCTTCCCTTCCCTTGCCTTACTAGAGCAGGCAATTTGCTAGAGTTTGAGTATATGCTGATATATATGACAAGCCAGCTATATTTGATATCCTGACCATTGCTTCCTACTTAAAATAAGCAAAAACTATTTGCAATTATTAGTTAAAGCACAAGTACCATGATTGGATGCTTACCATGCACCAATCCTTACAATAGATCCTTTGCATGCATTCATTCTCTCAAAAGTCATAGCAATTCTATAAACAGAATTCCCAGTCTGTAGATGAGAACACAAGGCCCAGAGAAATTAAGTAATTTGTCTAAAGCTTCACATCTGGCTTATAAATTAGAATTTCAGAATTTCTAGAATTTCAGTCTTGTTCCTTCTGAGTCCAAGGCAATCCTGGTCTCCAGCCTCTGCAAGTCTTGTTCTTACCTCTCCAATTTTAGGTGATTTCTCTGGCACCAAGGCCAGGGCTTGGGCTCTATCAGGTTCCTAAGTTTATCTCCCCTTAGGCCTTACTAGCTCTCTTGCAGGCAGGTAGCAATGACAGATCAGGACCACCATTGCCCAATGCTAGCTTTTAAAGGAAATGAACACGAAAAGATGACACTTCACTGTGATACATCCCATATGCCAGCACCAGAAGAGAATTATCTTCTGTGTCACATGCTGGTGCCAGCATGTGGAATGTATCATAGTGAGGTGTCATCTAGCTGGGTGTATGAAGCTGGGTGTAGAAGCTACAAATCCACTTACAAGGATGTTGCTGTCAGAGGTGTCTTGACCTTGACCAACTCTTGGTCCCATGGGCAAGAAACACTTGTAGCAGGGAATTAAAGTATGATAATAAGCATGAGCTTTTCTCCAAGTTTTTCCTACACAAACATTTCCCCTTTGGTAACGGGCTTTTGGGGGTGATGTGAAGAACATGGACTCTGGAGTCAGATAGGACTGGTCATAAACAAGCCATTTACTTGTGTGACCGTACTCAAGCTAGTAACTCCACCTCACCATAAACTTCTGCTTTTGACTTGCAAATCAGGGATAATGCCTTAGGTTAGATTTCCCAGAAACAGATCCCAAGATGAAGGGTTGTATTACTAAGGAAGCACTCCCAGGAGACGCTGGAAATTGAGTAGGGGAAGCAGGAGAGACAAATGGAGGAAGCCAAGCAGGAATGTAATCTCAGGCAAACATCCCGCAAACCTGTAGGCACTCCTGGGTGGCTCAGTCGGTTAAGTATCAGACCCTTGGTTTCAGCTCAGGTCATGATCTCAGGGTCATGGAGCTCTACACTCAGCACAGAGTCTGCTTCTCTCTCTCTCTCTCTGTCTCTTACCCACTCTCTGCCCCTCCCCTCCCTCTCTCTCTGAAACAAATAAATAAATCTTAAAAAAAAAAAAAGGCCTACAAAGAGTATCCTCAGCCTAATCCTCAGCAGCACTCTGGCCCGCAAATTACACCTCTGAGTTCACCCTCCTAGAGCTGTTTTGCTTCTCTGCACCTGTTAGTGCCCAGTTCAGGGCACCTCTGTGTCTCCAATGTTTCCAAACTAGCTCCACTGGCCCAGGAGAAACCCTATGAACATAGCACAGCTGCTTACTGTTGGAGGCAAGAACACACCCAAAATGGGTGAAAAGGGACCCAAGGTGATTTTGGAGGAGTACCAACATTTTTCACCACAAATAATACTTATCTTGCTGGGCTGCTATATATCTATATGGATCTCTCTCTGCAGAGTTAGATCTAAACATCCTGACACGTAAATGCCACTTGATGAAGAGTATGTGTTAGTGTCACTGTCATTATTATTATTAGTGTTCTGTTATTGCACATATCATCTCGCTAGGTTCACAGCCAGAGCTCTGTTTGCTCTGCTCGATGATGCCCGTGGGCTCCATTTGCCATCAGGGTTGGTCCCTACATGCTGATTTCACATCATTGGCTTTCTCTAGTTGGCACCATATGTGTCACCCAATCTCACAACCACCGTCCTTTTGGGATCTTCTTCACAAGGGTCAGAAAGGCCCCACTTCTGGTCAGGTGGGATGTTTTTGAGGGAGGCAGGTGGCTGAGGGCTCAAGTTTGAGTGCTACTCTATCTCTCAGCAGTGCCACGGGGCCTCCAGCAGGACTCACCAGCCCCAAATCCTCCTCTCTCATTAAATAAACCCCTGGCCTTTTTAAATTTCGCCTATTCATCTTCCCCCACTAAGGGCTAGGGATTGCTCAGAATGAACCAAAGTCCACAAAAGAGCTTCTCTTCCCTTTATGTCTAAGATCCTGCCCCAAGAGACCTGGTGCAGCCCTCTCTCCCTAGGAGGCCTAGGACACCCACAGGAACAATGCAGTGTGGGCTTTATTTAATTAATCTTTTTAACAATCAGCCTTTTCCCTGTGCCAGTCGGGCAAACTCATCTATGGAGGAGCCTCCCCTCTGTGACTAATCCTCTATGTTAAAAGATAGTGCTTTGCTATAAAGCCTTTCCATACATCAGCTCACAAGGGCTGTATCTTTTCACAGTGCCTGACAGCCCCCTTGGCCACACTACTCTGGGACCTCATTTTCTAGGCTGCCATCATGCCTGAAATTAATCTAAGATGGGATCCTTTTACAAGAGTGGCAGCAAATATCCAATTCAATTTGCTTTCACCCAAGATTTCCCAGGAGTCATGCCGAATGAGATAATCAATGATGATTACAGGGCTTGGCCTGCCTCACTGAGCCAAAGTGTTAAAAGGAGGGAGAATTTCTGCTCCAGTGCTCACCCAAGCCAGGCAGATCCATTACTATTCTCAATGGCTCTAAACCATATGTGCTGCAGTAGTCACGTGGGGTAGGTCCAGGGGATGTACCTACGTAAGAAAAGAAAAGAAAATTCATTTTTGCTTCCCCTTCCACCCCAGAATAAGAGAAACAGAAATGTGTAGAGCATCTGGAGCAAAGATAAGTAGACTGCTCAGACCAATGATGCTGAAGAGATTTAATTTAAACAGCTAAACTTTCCTTGTCTCCGTTAGAGACTAGCAATGCCTTTGCTACTAATCCAATCAAACAAAGTATTAAATTACTTGTTGCTACCCTTTTAACCCTGTGAGGACTTTTTTCTGCTTGGATGGTTATTTCCAAACACCACAACATCCAGTGAAGGAAAGTCAAGGGCCTATGGTTCCAGGGGACCAAAGAAATCCTCCCGCCCCCTCCTCTTTCCCTGTCACTCCTCCTTCTTGCTTCACTTAGTTTTTTACTCACTGTCTGGAGGTGGGGGGGTGGGGGATCCTGAGTTCTGCACATTTTTACAAAGGCTGTATGTGTCCCAAAGTGAGGACATGATTGTGTACTAGTTACCTATTGCTGTGTAACAAATTGCCCCAAAATGTAGCAGCTGGAAACAGCAAACACATGTAATCTCGCAGTTCCTTTGGGTTGGGGATCCAGGAGCACCTTGTCTATGTGGTTCTGATTTGGGGTCTCTTGTAGGCTGTGTGGAGGGTATCAGCTGGGGCCACAGTCATCTTGAGAATGACCTGGGGAGGATAACCTCTGAGCTCACTCACTCATATCGCTGTTGGTAAGAGGCCTCAGAAGATCAGCTGTCAGGCAGACTGAGGCGGGTCTTGCCACAGGGCTGCCTCACCACCTGATGGTCAGATTCTTCTAGAGTAAGGGACCCAAGAGAATGCAGGAAAGCACCCAAGAGGGAGGCCACAGCCTCTTTATAACTTACTCTCAGGAGTAAAGTCACACTACTTCACTGCATACTGTTGTCAGTAAACCCAGCTCCTGCTCAAGTGAAAAGGATCACACAGGGCTTGAAGACCAGGAGCAGGGGTCTTTAGAGACCATCTTAGAGGTGATTATGACAGATAATTATGACAGATAAAAGGCCTGCTCTCTGGAGAGATCATCTGAGCATGATAGTGGAGAGGCATTGTCCCATCAGACACTGAGCTCATGCATGTCTGAGGCAAACTCCAACGGGGGTTTCTTTTCTGTGATGCGGAGTGCTAACTCCAGGGACTCCAGGGAAAGAAGAAGGTATCTGCGTGTACTCAGAATTGGTCTGGGTGCTCAGAGTCAGAATCAGAGCTGGAACCATCCTAAAACCATCACTGAAGGTAATGGTCTAAGGATGTACCTGTTGGCCTAAGTGCTTCCTGGTCACATTGCCTAGCAGCATGGTGAGCAGCACACGCAAGACTGCAGGTGAGAACTCTAAGACATCAAAAGGCAGAAGGGAAGAGACACAGGACCTGGGCTAGGAAGACCTAGTTGGCGATCTCTCCTTTCCTTTTGTGTAAGATTGTTATGTCATGGCCCGACTAACCATACCTCCCAGTATCTATACCCCTCTCCCACGCTGACTCTGGGCTTGCCCATGTGACTTGTTTGGGCCAACTCAACAAGATGCAAGCCCTTGGTAAGTGTTATATGCATTGGGGCTTGTCTTCTGGGGAGGCTATCCTGGGGCCATGATGCCAGGAAGCCTCCCACTGTGAGGAAACGGGAATGAAGCTCTGGCCATCCCAACCAAACACAGCTCCAGCCACCTTGCCCTTCCAGCGGGACACAGTCGCAAGAGTTGTCTCAGACAAAATTGGCAAGGGGCCAATCCAAGCACCTCACAGAACTGTGAGAAGTGATAACTTGCTGGTTTAGGCCACTAAGTGCAGCAGTGATTTGTTACATAGAAATAGTTAACGGATGTATTATCGCCACCACCAGAACTGTCAAACCTATGTAGATAGGCAATGGTGGGATTTGGAACGATCCTGTGGTCCCAGAGGCCCCAACGCCAGAAAGCAGCACCCGCCAAGTACCTCGATGCATGCTCTCTCTCTGTTATGCCACAGAAGGAGTTAACAAACATCAAATATCTGGTGGTCCTTTTATTCCTCAGAGGGAATCTGGGCTCAACTAAAAACAACTAAGCTCCACCACAGATGTATCTTTGACTTACAGGAAATTATCTTAAGAAATTGCAAACCAAAGGCCCTTAACAAGCCAGGGCTTCCTAAGAATCCAGGGGAAACTGGATACAGGACCACACTATGCTCTGAAAATGCTCTGTGGGGAAAGCAGGGCAGCCATCCATCCCAGCAAGTGATTTCTGTGGATGGTGATCAGCACAGTGGCTCCGGTGCTGTAAGGTCACTGGCCCAGGTTGCTCTCAAAGGAAATTGTTTTTCATTTCACCAGCAGGTGAGCAAACTATAGCACTTGGGTGACTCGAGCGTCCCGGGAAGCAGTCAGGTCATCCTTCTGTCTGTTGAGAAGAACATGTTGTCTGAGCAACATGACTATTACAATTAATTCCTCATCCCTACTTCCCTGGTGCCAGGCTCGCCCTCCGAATCAGTATGCAGAATGAAAACCCACTGAGACGTGAGGAACAGCTTGGCCACCCTGCTCCACTGCCTGGTAAAATTCCACTCGCTCGTCAAGTTCCAGTCCCAGCATCACCTGCTGTGGGGAAGCCTGTTTTGATCACTGGGGAGAACAAGAGAGGGTGCACGCTGCATCCTTACCACTGCTATGCATCATTACTATGTCCCACAAGGACCGGCCATGCCTCCATCCCCATAATTTGGGGTCACATTAAGAGGAAGATTTTGCCGTGGACATCTTGATATACTTAGCATGCACCTGACACCTGGTAGCATTTGGTGAAGAGCTGCACAATTCAGTCAGTCAGAAAATATTCATTGAATTCCTGCTTTGTGCCAGATCCCTGTTCTAAGATCACACCAGCGAACAAGACACACATTCCTACCTTCAGAGAGCTCGTATTCCACCCAGAGGAAACAATACACAAAAAATAATAAGTAAAATACAGAGTATATGAGAAGGTAATGGATGCTATGCAGAAAAATAAGTCCCATAGAAGCTGAAACTTTGAGCAAACACTTGAAGGCAGAGAGGGATTTAGCCAAGAAGGATCTAGGGGAAGAGAGTTCTGGGCACATGAAACAACCAGTGCAAAGGTCCTGAGGCAGGGGTGTGCCTGGTTTATTTGAGGAACAGCAAGCAGGGCAGAATGGTGATAGCTACGAGAACCAGGATGTATCCTTAGAAGATGAGACTGAGCTGGTCCTGGGGATGATTGAAGTTCATGTGGGACTTTGCAGGCCTGAGAGAGGATTTCAGCTTTTTGTCTGAAGAAAATGGGAAACTGCTTTGGGATATTTGAGCAGAGGAATGACACAGCCTGACTTAGGTTTTAAAAGGATAGATTTAAAAAAATAATAATAAAAAAAATAAAAGGATAGATTTGACTGGCCAGTGGGAAAAAGACTGTGGGCAGGTACAAGTGGAAGGAGTTAGGAGGCAGTAATACTAAGAGCCCTGACGAGAGACGCAGGGGGCTTGAAACAGGCAGCGGCAGTGGTCAGACGGTGATGCATTCCCAATAGTGCTTTCTAACAGATCCGATGTGATACGTGGAGGAAGATGTGAGGAGTTGCAAGTAACTCCCTGAGCTGGGGCCTGAGTAGCCGACAGGGAAGAAGGGGTTGCTCAGGTGGGTTGAGAGACCCAGGGCCTGCCGGGACATGCTGAGTCTGATCTTTCTGTCAGTGGAGAGGTCGAGGAAGCCGTGGGATATTCGAGACTGGAATCCAGGGAGGGCCTGTGGGCCAGAGACCTGAACTGGGAGGAATGCACATACTTAAGCCCCTTACCTTACCGTTTTGATTCCACTCTCCTCAACATTAAATTGGTTAGAGGGAGAGTCTCTCAGGCAGCATATTAGACTGGGTGATTTTCTACCATCTTTTCCGGAGCTTATACCAGTCATTTATCTGAAGACAATTCACATCCCCCCCGTGAACACCTCTTTGGCATTCTGCCTTTGGGGGCCTCTCCACTTCTGATTCCATTTTGCAGGCTCCTGAGACATCACTCTTTCACACAAAGACCCCAAGTGCAACTGGAGAGCCAGCAAACAGCCATGGGTGAATAAGCCAGCTCTGGGGTAAGGAGAGGACACAGCGGGCAGAGAAGGGCACAATTGTCCAATTACCAGACAGCAGCGGGCTGCAGAGGGCAGACATGCAGCTGCCCACTTGCAAAAGAAGCCAGTGTTGCTCCGGGGCACAGGCACAGATGACTTTATTCTTTCCAACACTGAGCAGGAGGCTCCTTGCATGTTTGCCTTAGAAGTAGAGTGAATGTGTGTCCTGCTTTGCCTAGAACAGCCTGGGTTGGTGTTTTTCATTCTAGCATAATTATAACTGCATCTCCTTTCACTTCCAAAATTACCCCAGCTTGAATAATAAATCACACGGTCACCCATTTTATAAGCTTGCCTCTTGACGTCTTTGACCTAAAAAGCCCCCAGCGCAGCCTTTCCCTGATAACCCAGAACTTTCTGACTCTTGAGCAGTTATGAATTAACTGAATCTCCATGGGCCAACCCTGGAAGCAGTAAAAGCATTAAATTCTCTTCTCCTTGCCACCTCCACTTAGAGGGACAAGGACCTGGGCAATGATCTATGCATACGACTCTCCACTTGGGAATCACTGGGGTCACTGTAGTTTTCAAGGTCTCTGGGCTTGTCTGCTTTTTTTTTTTTTTTAAATATTTATTTATCTATTTATGATAGACATAGAGAGAGAGAGAGAGAGAGAGAGAGAGGCAGAGGAGGAGGGAGAAGCAGGCTCCATCCCGGGACTCCAGGATCGCGCCCTGGGCCAAAGGCAGGAGCCAAACCGCTGAGCCACCCAGGGATCCCCGGCTTCTCTGCTCTGAGTCCAACCCTCTGAAGAGTCCTGGAGCTGACAGTATGGTAAATGGTTCAGGTCACCTATGCAGGACCACACTCTATGGTTTTAAATCTATTCATACCATAGTTCATTAATAACCTTTCTTTTTGGGGCACCTGGGTGGCTCGGTCAGTTAAGTGTCTGACTCTCGATTTCAGCTCAGGTCATGATCTCAAGGTCATGGGATCGAGCCTCACACTGGGCTCTGCTCTCAGTGGGGAGTCTGCTTAGGGTTCTTTCCCTTTCCTTCCCCCTCAGTCCCTCCCAAATAAATAAATCTTAAAAAAAAAAAATAACCCTTCTTTCCTTTCACGCAACCAACACTTATCAGATGCTTGCCTAAAGCACAAGGAGGGGGATACAGAAAAGATTTCTACAGAAATCTATAGACCTTTGGGTCTAGCACAGAACATAAAATGTGAAGAAATCATGAAAACTTGATGTAGAAGCAAAATGACAAAAAAGGTCAGCTGGTCTGAAGGCAATCCGATGATATGAAACCAACAGCTTGTGTGTTGATTATTCACTCTGCAAACATTTGGCGAAGTGTCATTTACCAAGTGCCAGCTGCCTGACGTACACACCTCATTCAATCTCCACAGCCCTACTCTGAGGTCAGTATCATTATTTCAGCTTCATAGATGAGAAGCCTGAGGTCAGAGAAGTTGGATGACTTGCTGAAGCTCACGTGGCCGTGGCACAAGAATTGAAACTGGGGTCTGCCTTCACCGTCTTTCCAGACACCCTTTCCAAGTAGAGCACTGCGGGATCTTTCTTCCCAACTCTTCCCAAGGGGGGATGGTCATTTCCTTGAAACACACAGGTGAGCCCTTGTAGAAGGACCCACGGCGGCCACATCCTCTCCGGCTAAAAAGCAGAGCTGGGCCTGGGGTGAGGAGAGTGGGTCACGGACCGAGGCACCAGATTTAAGGGGGCGCCAGAAACCCCATAGTCAAGATAAATAACGTTTGAATACAACATTAGGAAAAAATCAAATTGACAAACCGCAGTGCTCGGGCCAGCTGCCTGTTTTCATAAATACGGTTTTATGACACTGCACGGGTCCAGACAGGCCCCATTCCTGGCCGCACAGGCCTGCTCTGGCTTGCGGAAGAGACTTGCTTTGACGATCCAGCCCCAAGGCCAGCGAGCTTGTCTGTAAATAAAGGCCACGTGGCTGTTCCTGGAGCACCGCGAGCCACCCCAGGGCGCGCCGCCTCTCCTGCCTCCTCGGAGCCAGAGCAGCCTGGTGCGATCGCAGACGTGGGCAGGACAGAAGCAGGAGGCTGGGCCGGGCCCTGAGGGGTTAAGTCGCCGCGGGGGATGAGCCGAGGGCCACCGGGGTCACCTGTCCTCCCCGCAGATGTGACTGGAGCCCCTGTTCCTGCAGCCGCCTGGCTCGCGCGCACGTGGGTGACTCCACACCAGCGCCAGCGCCAGCGCCAGATTATTAATGGGAAGAGCGTGCTGGGGCCTCCAGCAGCCATCCTTAACCGTGGACATTATTGCTCAGTTTTGAGCTGCACCCAGGGACTCGTGAGAGGAAGACATAACGCTTGTTTGTGGAACTTTTATAGCTAATTGACATTTGCTCAGTGCTCCCCCGACAACTATCGTGGCTCCTGATTGGGAGGACGGTGGGAAGCACCAGGCTGCCTACTGCCTCCAGAAGGGGCATATTTCTGAGGCACCACTGGGAAAAAAAAAAAAAAAGAATAAATAAAAAAGCCGTCAAAATAAACATACTCAAAAGCGATAAAGAGGAGCTGAAATGATTGGTGAAAGTAGTTTTCTTTGTGCAAAAATAACACGTGCTGTTTTCATGCTAATCGAGGCCTTTGGCCCATCCCGGGCTGTCCCATTTCCTCCGTCCTCCGGAGCATCTCCCTGACTTCTCTCTCTATCTGCTCTTTGCTCTCCAGAGACCGGAGCACAGGCGCGAAGGCCGCCTTTCCCACCCGTGGGCCTCCGCGGTGCAGGCTGCAGGACGCCAGCACCGGGGCTAGCGGTACGGGTCAGAGCTGCAGATGCTGGCTGCTTGAAGTCAGTTTATTTCTTTTTGAAATCAAAACAATTGGAATCAAGCTGAGACATCAGCTGAGTGCTAGCACTTTGACTCTCATCTCTGGACACATACAGATCACCCAGGAAGGTGAGTACCTGGGATAGCTCACAACACAGCAACAGAGGTGAAAAGGCACTTGGCATGAATGCCGGCTGCCTGTGTATGTGCGGAACCATTTACCATGGGCTTCGTTCTAGTTTTCCTGGCGCAAAAAAG
Organism: Canis lupus dingo; assembly: GCF_003254725.2. Lineage (NCBI taxonomy): Eukaryota > Metazoa > Chordata > Mammalia > Carnivora > Canidae > Canis > Canis lupus. The sequence continues at coordinate 6,724,353 of NC_064266.1, read as the reverse complement.
TCACTGCTTCATGTGGAATGCATTCACTTGAGAACATTATTTTCAGGATAGAACAATATTCCAGATGGAGGCCACCCTCTGCCAACCAAGCTTTCTGGTTGCATGGGTGACTATCATGTCTTGCCTATGAGGAGGTCTCCTAGCCCATGCATGTCCTGATTGGAAACATAGATCATGTCAAGTATAAAAATCATGGAATGCAACTGAATGTCCAATGTCCACATATCAAAAACTTACATAACTTAAGGCACAGGAAAGTCTATCAGGCATTTGCTCAAAACCTATGTTCACTTACTTTACACGCAGCTCAAATAAACTCAGAGATCAGATTTCTAAGTCAAAGCTGCAAGGAAAGGGGAGGAGAGGGGTTGCTAGAAGTAATGATAGTGACAGCAGAGAGAAATGGCAGAGAACAACACCCTGGCAGTCATGGGAGAGATTTTGTTCTAGGGTGGGAAGGGGGGAGGGAGCAGCGGGAGAGGGAGAGAGAGAATCTCAAGCAGGCTCCATACCCAGCACAGAACCTGAAACGGAGATTGTCTCAAAACCCTGAGATCGTGACCTGAGCCAAAATCAAGAGTCGGCTGCTTAACCACTGAGCCACCCAAGCCCCCACCCAGGCACCCCAGTAATGGAAGAGATTTTTAATTCAAAATAATTAGACATGAGGGATGCCTGGGTGGCTCAGTGGTTGAGTGTCTGCCTTTGACTCAGGTCGTGATCCAGAGTGCCCAGATCGAGTTCCTCATTGGGCTCCCTGCAGGGAGCCTGCTTCTCCTTCTATGTCCCTGCCTCTCTCTCTGTGTCTCTCCTGAATAAATTTAAAAATCTTAAAAAAAATAATTAGACATGAGAACTCAATGAGCCTGACACACCAAGTTTGACAGATGTAAGGACACTGTGGGCATCACTGTAAGATGCCAGAAGTATGTCAAGGCATTCAGGGAAAGCATAGTTTTGCCTTGAGTTCTGGAGCTCTGTGTAAGAAGCAGGAAAGGATACATCCCCAGAAAAAAGTTTAACTCAAATTGCAATTATTGTTGTTATTATTAATTATTATTATTAATTGAGGGCAAGTAAAAGAAACCCTATGTATCAGACAGGATTCTTTTGCTCTCAAATAAGAGAAACCAGTCAATTGAGCTTAAACAAATAGAATACATTAACTCCCTAAGTGAAACTTCATAGCTGATCTGAGTTGAGAAATAGCTGAATTCAACTGGTCAAATGATGTCATCAGGGATCTTCATCTTTTCATCCTGCTTTTCTCTGAAATTTTCTTTCAACCAGTCAGTTCTGAACTCTGGGACAGAGAGGATTGAATGATTGATTGAGTCGCAATGGTTGAAGCATAAGTCCTCGGAAGGGTTCTTTTTTTTTTTTAAGATTTTATTTATTTATTCATATCAGAGAGAGAGAGAGAGAGAGAGAGAGAGAAGCAGAGACACAGGCAGAGGGAGAAGCAGGCTCCATGCAGGGAGCCCGATGCGGGACTCGATCCCCAGTCTCCAGGATCAGGCCCTGGGCTGAAGGCGGCGCTAAACCGCTGAGCCCCTCGGGCTGCCCTGGGAAGGGTTCTTATTGGCATAGCTGGGATTATGTGCCATTTCCAACCAATCACAGTGGCCAAGGCAATGTGCTGCTCTAATTGGCTAGGCCTGGGGCCCATACCCCCTAGGGGGGCAACAGAGGTTGTGGGTCCTTGTCCACTGTAGTGTGGGTGGAGGGGAAGGGTGGTAGGCATACCCTGAGGGTGATATGAGAAGAAGGGGGTAAGGATGTTGGGCTTGGTAAAACAACTGATGTTCATTGCACTATTAGCTATCATGGAAGCAATTTTCTAGAATGACTCTATGTCTAAGAGTTTTATTAGAGTCCTGTGTTCCCTAGACAAGAGACTCTGAGATGGGGAATTAAGGGCAGGTGGTGGTTGCAAAGGATTCTTGGGACAGAATCTGGGAGGGAGGAAGCGTGGGAAGCTGAGTTGGGCAGAGGGAGGAGTTGGGCTGTCATGAAGTCACAACAGCAGCTTCAGCTCAGCCCACAGAATGCTCCAGAGGTCAGACAGATTTTCCAACTTACCCTGAACTGAGGCAAGGGGTCAGCCATCTGTACATCTCTTGAAGCAATCATTGGACCGACCCAAGGGAAGGGTTTTAGTCTTGGGGAGGAGGCTCCCCTCGTCAAATGCAATTCTTGGGGGAGGGACACAGGTGAGTGCTATCACCAGGCAACATTCCCAGAATCTAGAAAAACAGTTGTCTCATCGGAAGGGGAAGGGGAGATCTGGGTGGAGCACAAGAATGAAGTGCCCAAGTAGGGAGGCAGTGTAGTGAGGTGAATTAGAGTAATACTTTCCCAAATGTGAGGCAGTGGGCTTCAGATTCTATTCACCCTGGTACCAGACACCAGTGTGGCCTGAATGCAGGGATCTCAGGAAAAGAGAGGTGGGCAGCAATGCAGGCAGGCTGAGGCCATGCAGCAGTCTGAAGCACTTTGTGCTAAAATGATGAGGTAATGAGAGACATTCTTGAGCACCGACTGTGCTAGTCCGTGCCAGGTTTTTTTCTATCACAGAAGGGATTCTACAACTATTGGATGATGAGAATAAAAAATGTCTCTAATTACTCTATAATTTTGCAAAGGTATGAGGAATTTATTTTATTTTATTTATTTTTAGTAGAATTAATTTAAATACTAGTTCTTGGGGTATTGTTTTAAGAAACTTCTTTCCCAATCTGAATTACAGTGAGCATACTAATAGCAAAGGAAAGAGGGACACAAGGCTTGTACTAAATCAGTTCAAGGACAGGAAAAAGAACAGTTGTTCAAAAGTGAGCCCCAGGGGTGAGCAAAAGTGTATTCCTGAAAGTGTGTCAAAGGGAAATCAATTTCTAAGAAGAGGTAGGAAATTAAGGGGAAGTCTTTTTAAAAATGCAATCACAGAACTCATGTAATTTTTTAAGGCTTCTTTTTAAAGGAGAATCACAAAGAAATCCAGAAAATTAGGTATAAAGAAGGGTAGGTGTTCTAAAACAAAGAACAATGAGATAAACATGGTGGGACACAGTTTCTAAGAGGAAAAGACAAGAGAAATAGAGACATAAGAATCTTTCACTTGCCCTCCATTTTTACCTGCTTTTTTTTTTTTTTTTTTTAACAGGAAATATTAACCGGGAGTTTGTAACTGAGCCAAAGAGGTCCATGGATACCTGTGATTAAATATAATATTGTGTACATTCTTTATCCATGGATCTCAGCAGACCCATAAAAGGGACCGTAATTCCCAAATTGTTTAAGAACCAAGGTCCCAGCCCAAATAATGACTCCAGTGAGTAAATAGTTGTAACAGAAAGAGAAGAAGTTTGGGAACTTCTTTTACTTCCTTTTTGAGTAGATTTCTTATTTTTATGGTTCCAAATTAGAAATATATATTCTGAAAAAAAAAAAGAAATATATATTCTGTGAAAAGTTTCCATCCTTCCTCTGCCTACATCTAAGTTTCCTCCATATAACAAATAATGTGGCCAGCTTTTGTGCAGCTTCCCAACTGTATCCTCTATAAATTTGTGTGTATGGGTGTACACATGTGTGTATATGTATACCACATATGTATATATACACATGTGTGCATATATATGGTACATAATATGTATTGTATATATATTATATGAGCAAATATACATATAAGTACACAATCATATATATAGTATATGACCATGTATATGTACCAATAACATATATTACCATATATATTTATGTATTCATTTATGTATGCATGTTTTCCCCCAGAATAGTGTACTAGACACTTTTCTCCTTTTTCCCCACTTAATATATCCCTATCTGGGCATAAAAATCTTTCTCACTATTGCTTAAAGCTATTCATGAACATACCATAATTTAACCAGTCCCTCAATGATAACCTCTTGGTTATATAAAGATACTTTACAATTATGGCAACTGCAATAAATAAGTTTGACTGCACGTAAATTTGTACCCGTAAAACCATCTGTAAGGTAAGTTCCTATAAACTGATTAGCTGGGCAAAATGAGAAGTGCATTTGCAATTCATTCTTTTGAATATGTACTAATTTTTATTAGCTCTAAATGAAGGTGCCTATATTCCCACACTCAATAGAGTGTATTAATATCTCTTTATCTTTTTTAGGGTAATATTTGGAAAAATATCTCAATCAAATTTTATTCACATTTCTCTTATTTTAGGAAAGTAGACTTTTTCATCTAAGTTCTATTTATATTTACTTTTCCGTGAACCATCTATGTACTTTTCCCATTTTTCTATTGATTTGTAGATCTTTATATATTGAGGTAATTATCCATTTAACAGGTACATCAGAATGAGGTTTAAGTAGCTGTCAGAATGTATGACCGAAGAAGAAAAGAAGAGAAGAAGAAGAAGAAGAGAAAGAAAGAGAAGAAGAAGAAGAAGAAGAAAGAGAAAGAAAGAATAAGAAAGAAAGAAGGACGGAGGAGGAGGAGGGAGGAGGAGGAGGGGAAGGAGAAGAAGAAGAGAAGAGAAGAATGAAGAAGAAGGAAAGAAGAAGAAGAAGAAGAGGAAGAAGAAGAAGAAGAAGAAGAGAAAGAAGAAGGGAAGAGAAGAAGAGGAAGAAGAAGAAGGAGAAGGAGGAGGAAGGGGAGCGAAGAAGAGAAGAAAGGAAGGAAGAAGGAGCGGAGGAGGAGGAGGAGATATAGGAGGAGGACGGAGAGGAAGAAGGAGACCGAAGAAGAAGAAAAGCAGAAGAAGAAGAAGAAGAAGAAGAAGAAGAAGAAAGAAGAAGAAGAAGAAGAAGAAGAAGAAGAAGAAGAAGAAGAAGAAGAGCTCACAGAAGTTTAGGCCTCATGGCCTCTAGTGGAGGGTGCCGCTGTCTTGTTTGGATATCTGCCTCTGAATTTTTAATTTTTTAATTTAAAAAGGTATGTTTTACACAGAGGAAATCATTAAAGCTGTATGAAGGAAAGAAGAAGAAAGAAGCAGCAGCAGCAGCAGCATTATGTAAAATGTCCCAAGAGGAGTAGAAACATACAACAACAAAATACAGAAAGAATTAGAAGGAATCAGGATAACTAGGCTAAAAGGGATAAAAGACAAAGGATTCCTGAGAGTTAAAAATCAACTTAGAAGGGAGATATGGAGATATGCTATAGAATAAGGCCTAAGTGATGTGTTAGTTAAGATAGGTTAAATACAAGCAACATATATACCTCAAAATGCAGCAAATAAAGTATAGTAGCAATTCATTTCTTTCTAAAGTGTAATAGCAATTCACTTATTCACTGGGGCAAGTGGCTCTCCTCACTATGATGATTCAAGGATATGCATTTACCCCCCAGGGTCTTGTCCTACTTTGTATCCATTTGTTGAAAAGCAAGTATGAAGCAGGCGCACCCACCTCTTAAAAGCATTGGCCTTGAAATGGTTCACATCACCTCCAGTTACATTCCGTTGGTTGGAAGTACTCACAAGTCCATGATGAGCTGGGCCAGTAGCCACTTCCCAGCTCCAGCTGGGTTACTATGGAGGTGGGGAACAAAGGTTTGTGGACAGCTAGCCATCTTCACTACAACTAATAAGAGAGACACAGGGATAGATCTGTACTCAGCACTCTAAGAAGTAAGGACAAAAGGTGTTCATAGTCAGCAGAAGCCCTTGCCTGGCCTAGCATACCAAGATGTAGGTGGTCTGATGCTCACGCCTGCCCTGCTGCTGAGAGCAAGGACTGAGCTGCCTTCTGTGTTCCCTGTGATCTTCTCTGTGTCTAGAAAAGTGCCTGGTACATTGCAGATGCTCCATAAATATCTTTTGAATAAACAATTTTACAGCAAACAGAAACAAGCTGAGGCCAGAGGGTGGGGAGGTACACTACCGAAGAGCTGTCTTGCCAGGGAGGGTCAGAAGACAGCTCACGGAAGCTCAGACCTCAAGTCCTTCCTGCATCTTGGCCCTGGATTTTTTTTTTTTTTTAAAGCAGGAATCCCATGACTCTGGGGTCTTCTTGCTTGACTTGGAGGACTTCTTAGCATCTGAGCCTGACTTCGTATTTCCAAAGAAACTCAAAGTGATTTCTTAGCAACCTTTCAAACTCCTACTAAGGTCTTCTTTCTAAAAGTCTTGGGTTGTAGTATGTAAAAAAAAAAATAATTGTGAGTATTTTGTTACTACCTTCCATGCCTTCAGCTCCTCCTCCTAAATTCCAGTTCCTCTTCCCATTCCTAACCTGCAAAGAATGCAAGCCTCAAACATAGCATGCAGGTAGGTAGTTGTCATTCCTATTTTTTCCCTACAAATATGTACTTTGGTCCCATTAAATAGCATAACAAACCGGGAGACTTTTGAAGCAGCAGTCAGGTTAACTGGATCTGTTCATCAGTATTTCAGTCTCAGGACCCACCACTGTGGACTCAGCTTTACAGCCTTAGCAGCCACTCTGCTAACTGTACGCATGGTCCCTGGCATGATGCTGCGCTCCAAAGCTATGGCCTCCAGTGGAGGGTGCTGCTGTCTTGTTTGGATATCTGCCTCTGAATTTTTAATTTTTTAATTTAAAATGGTATGTTTTACACAGAGGAAATCATTAAAGCTGCATGAAGGAAAACAAAATAAGCCTGGGCATAGCTTCTAGTGGCAGAATTGATGTATGTGGTAATTATGTTAGGGTTTCTGCAGGGGGAGGAATAAATGGAGACATAATCTGGGCTTCTGCTCCATTCTCTCCTGACTTAGGACAGGTAAAGCTGGAGGATCACTAAGCATTGATGCTGACCAGATGGGCCCCATGGGATTGGGTCAGCAAAAAGTGCAAAGAGAGCAGTGGGCATCTTGAAGCATATATTATGTCCAGAGTGTATTGGGTTTCTGTATATATCATCATACTTAACCACTGCAGCAAACCCAGGAGGCCCTCTCTCCATGTCATAGTCCAGAAAGTGAATTTACCTGGTATGAACAGCTCTACAAATATGGATGCAGAACAGATCCACAGTCTCTTCTCAAAATGCCTTCAAATCAGCTGAATTTAGAATGTTTCAGATTTGGAAAAGGAAGCATGAGGCAATGACCCTAGATTATGTGACGACCCATTAGGGACTGAGGGGAAGCCCCATCATCATTAACAGCAATATTTCTGCAGCAAAACAGGGATATTCTCACTGGGAGGGCTCAGTAAAGATCATAAATAACCTCATGCACTTCTGGTCAAGATTTGCCACCTAATGAGACTCTATCAATTTGAAGAGGAAAAAAAACCTTTCTTATTTCAGAGCATTCTTGGAATCATAAATTTAAAATTATAGACCTTGATTTCTTTCCTGTGTCATTTCCTTCCTTCCTTCCTTCCTTCCTTCCTTCCTTCCTTCCTTCCTTCCTTCCTCCCTCCCTCCCTCCCTCCCTTCCTTCCTTCCTTTCTCCTTCCCTCTCTTCTTTCTGTCCATCCACCATTTAGACACTAGTGTGGGTCCAGTGAGATAAAAAAGTCTTATTTCTACCAACAATCACCTCTTCTTCCACCCCAAACAGCAACAAACAAAAAGATTCCATAATTCCATGATCAAATGATGTGAAGAAATTGTTTTTTAAAGATTTTATTTTTAAAATAAAAATCTCTATGTTCAGCATGGGACTCAAACTCACAACTCAGAGATCAAGAGTTGCATATTCCACCGACTGAGCCAGTCAGATGCCCCATGATTTCAGGAAATTTTGGACAAAAATACCTCTTTACTGCATCAATTATAGGGAATCTCAATATTATAAAATGCCTTAGAATTTCCTCAAAAGGAGATATAGTGTGGATTTGAACCATAAACAACCACGGTGGGCTTTTAAAGACCGTGCTCCTCTCCTCAATGATCCATGGTGTGAGTGCCCTGTGCACCTGGTGCTTCATTGTATCTTCTCCATCTCCAGAACAGCATGGCTTGTGTATTAGCTTGGGTAACCTTAGCCGAGGCTTCTAATGATCCTGAACTTTGTCCAGAAAGATCCCAGACTATAGGGATCTTTGAGTGCTAATACTATATTTTATATATATAAAACATTTTTATATATAATAATATATATAATATATATAATATATATATTCCTGGCTTTTGACAATGTATTTTATATATATATATATATATATAATAAAGTAGAGGTTTATTTTATGAAGGGAGAACCCGATTTTCTCTATTTTTTATATTTTATGCATCACAAATAATTCAAAGATTTTTAAAAATAGTATGTCACATTTCTTTTTTTTTTTTTTTTTTTTTTTTTTTTTTTTTTTTTCTTTCATTTTTTTTTATTGGTGTTCAATTTACTAACATACAGAATAACACCCAGTGCCCGTCACCCATTCACTCCCACCCCCCGCCCTCCTCCCCTTCTACCGCCCCTAGTTCGTTTCCCAGAGTTAGCAGTCTTTACGTTCTGTCTCCCTTTCTGATATTTCCCACACATTTCTTCTCCCTTCCCTTATTTTCCCTTTCACTATTATTTATATTCCCCAAATGAATGAGAACATATAATGTTTGTTCTTCTCCGACTGACTTACTTCACTCAGCATAATACCCTCCAGTTCCATCCACGTTGAAGCAAATGGTGGGTATTTGTCATTTCTAATAGCTGAGTAATATTCCATTGTATACATAAACCACATCTTCTTTATCCATTCATCTTTCGTTGGACACCGAGGTTCCTTCCACAGTTTGGCTATCGTGGCCATTGCTGCTAGAAACATCGGGGTGCAGGTGTCCCGGCGTTTCATTGCATTTGTATCTTTGGGGTAAATCCCCAACAGTGCAATTGCTGGGTCGTAGGGCAGGTCTATTTTTAACTGTTTGAGGAACCTCCACACAGTTTTCCAGAGTGGCTGCACCAGTTCACATTCCCACCAACAGTGTAAGAGGGTTCCCTTTTCTCCGCATCCTCTCCAACATTTGTTGTTTCCTGCCTTGTTAATTTTCCCCATTCTCACTGGTGTGAGGTGGTATCTCATTGTAGTTTTGATTTGTATTTCCCTGATGGCAAGTGATGCAGAGCATTTTCTCATATGCATGTTGGCCATGTCTATGTCTTCCTCTGTGAGATTTCTGTTCATGTCTTTTGCCCATTTCATGATTGGATTGTTTGTTTCTTTGGTGTTGAGTTTAATAAGTTCTTTATAGATCTTGGAAACTAGCCCTTTATCTGATATGTCATTTGCAAATATCTTCTCCCATTCTGTAGGTTGTCTTTGAGTTTTGTTGACTGTATCCTTTGCTGTGCAAAAGCTTCTTATCTTGATGAAGTCCCAATAGTTCATTTTTGCTTTTGTTTCTTTTGCCTTCGTGGATGTATCTTGCAAGAAGTTACTATGGCCGAGTTCAAAAAGGGTGTTGCCTGTGTTCTTCTCTAGGATTTTGATGGAATCTTGTCTCACATTTAGATCTTTCGTCCATTTTGAGTTTATCTTTGTGTATGGTGAAAGAGAGTGATCTAGTTTCATTCTTCTGCATGTGGATGTCCAATTTTCCCAGCACCATTTATTGAAGAGACTGTCTTTCTTCCAATGGATAGTCTTTCCTCCTTTATCGAATATTAGTTGCCCATAAAGTTCAGGGTCCACTTCTGGATTCTCTATTCTGTTCCACTGATCTATGTGTCTGTTTTTGTGCCAGTACCACACTGTCTTGATGACCACAGCTTTGTAGTACAACCTGAAATCTGGCATTGTGATGCCCCCAGATATGGTTTTCTTTTTTAAAATTCCCCTGGCTATTCGGGGTCTTTTCTGATTCCACACAAATCTTAAAATAATTTGTTCTAACTCTCTGAAGAAAGTCCATGGTATTTTGATAGGGATTGCATTAAACGTGTATATTGCCCTGGGTAACATTGACATTTTCACAATATTAATTCTGCCAATCCATGAGCATGGAATATTTTTCCATCTCTTTGTGTCTTCCTCAATTTCTTTCAGAAGTGTTCTATAGTTTTGAGGGTATAGATCCTTTACATCTTTGGTGAGGTTTATTCCTAGGTATCTTATGCTTTTGGGTGCAATTGTAAATGGGATTGACTCCTTAATTTCTCTTTCTTCAGTCTCATTGTTAGTGTATAGAAATGCCACTGACTTCTGGGCATTGATTTTGTATCCTGCCACGCTACCGAATTGCTGTATGAGTTCTAGCAATCTTGGGGTGGAGACTTTTGGGTTTTCTATGTAGAGTATCATGTCATCGGCGAAGAGGGAGAGTTTGACTTCTTCTTTGCCAATTTGAATGCCTTTAATGTCTTTTTGTTGTCTGATTGCTGAGGCTAGGACTTCCAGTACTATGTTGAATAGCAGTGGTGAGAGTGGACATCCCTGTCTTGTTCCTGATCTTAGGGGAAAGGCTCCCAGTGCTTCCCCATTGAGAATGATATTTGCTGTGGGCTTTTCATAGATGGCTTTTAAGATGTCGAGGAATGTTCCCTCTATCCCTACACTCTGAAGAGTTTTGATCAGGAATGGATGCTGTATTTTGTCAAATGCTTTCTCTGCATCCAATGAGAGGATCATATGGTTCTTGGTTTTTCTCTTGCTGATATGATGAATCACATTGATTGTTTTACGGGTGTTGAACCAGCCTTGTGTCCCAGGGATAAATCCTACTTGGTCATGGTGAATAATTTTCTTAATGTACTGTTGGATCCTATTGGCCAGTATCTTGTTGAGAATTTTTGCATCCATGTTCATCAGGGATATTGGTCTGTAATTCTCCTTTTTGGCGGGGTCTTTGTCTGGCTTTGGAATTAAGGTGATGCTCGCTTCATAGAACGAATTTGGAAGTACTCCATCTCTTTCTATCTTTCCAAACAGCTTTAGGAGAATAGGTATGATTTCTTCTTTAAACGTTTGATAAAATTCTCCTGGGAAGCCATCTGGCCCTGGACTCTTGTGTCTTGGGAGGTTTTTGATGACTGCTTCAATTTCCTCCCTGGTTATTGGCCTGTTCAGGTTTTCTATTTCTTCCTGTTCCAGTTTTGGTAGTTTGTGGCTTTCCAGGAATGCGTCCATTTCTTCTAGATTGCCTAATTTATTGGCGTATAGCTGTTCATAATATGTTTTTAAAATCGTTTGTATTTCCTTGGTGTTGGTAGTGATCTCTCCTTTCTCATTCATGATTTTATTAATTTGAGTCTTCTCTCTCTTCTTTTTAATAAGGCTGGCTAATGGTTTATCTATCTTATTAATTCTTTCAAAGAACCAACTCCTGGTTCTGTTGATCTGTTCCACAGTTCTTCTGGTCTCGATTTCGTTGAGTTCTGCTCGAATCTTTATTAGCTCCCTTCTTCTCTTGGGTGTAGGATCTATTTGCTGTTTTTTCTCTAGCTCCTTTATGTGTAAGGTTAGCTTTTGTATTTGAGTTCTTTCCAGTTTTTGAATGGATGCTTGTATTGCGATGTATTTCCCCCTTAGGACTGCTTTTGCTGCATCCCAAAGATTTTGAACGGTTGTATCTTCATTCTCATTAGTTTCCATGAATCTTTTTAATTCTTCCTTAATTTCCTGGTTGACCCTTTTATCTTTTAGCAGGATGGTCCTTAACCTCCATGTGTTTGAGGTCCTTCCAAACTTCTTGTTGTGATTTAGTTCTAATTTCAAGGCATTATGGTCCGAGAATATGCAGGGGACAATCCCAATCTTTTGGTATCGGTTCAGACCCGATTTGTGACCCAATATGTGGTCTATTCTGGAGAAAGTTCCATGTGCGCTTGAGAAGAATGTGTATTCAGTTGAGTTTGGATGTAAAGTTCTGTAGATATCTGTGAAATCCATCTGGTCCAGTGTATCATTTAAAGCTCTCGTTTCTTTGGAGATGTTTTGCTGAGAAGACCTATCGAGTATAGAAAGAGCTAGATTGAAGTCACCAAGTATAAGTGTATTATTATCTAAGTATTTCTTCACTTTGGTTAATAATTGATTTATATATTTGGCAGCTCCCACATTCGGAGCATATATATTGAGGATTGTTAAGTCCTCTTGTTGAATAGATCCTTTAAGTATGATATAGTGTCCCTCTTCATCTCTCACTACAGTCTTTGGGGTAAATTTTAGTTTATCTGATATAAGGATGGCTACCCCTGCTTTCTTTTGAGGACCATTCGAATGGTAAATGGTTCTCCAACCTTTTATTTTCAGGCTGTAGGTGTCCTTCTGTCTAAAATGAGTCTCTTGTAGACAGCAAATAGATGGGTCCTGCTTTTTTATCCAGTCTGAAACCCTGCGCCTTTTGATGGGGTCATTAAGCCCGTTCACATTCAGAGTTACTATTGACAGATATGAGTTTAGTGTCATCATGATATCTATTCAGTCTTTGTTTTTGTGGACTGTTCCACTGAACTTCTTCTTAAAGGGGAATTTTAAGAGGCCCCCTTAAAATTTCTTGCAGAGCTGGTTTGGAGGTCACATATTCTTTTAGTTGCTGCCTGTCTTGGAAGCTCTTTATCTCTCCTTCCATTTTGAATGAGAGCCTTGCTGGATAAAGTATTCTTGGTTGCATGTTCTTCTCATTTAGGACCCTGAATATATCCTGCCAGCCCTTTCTGGCCTGCCAGGTCTCTGTGGAGAGGTCTGCTGTTACCCTAATACTCCTCCCCATAAAAGTCAGGGATTTCTTGTCTCTTGCTGCTTTAAGGATCTTCTCCTTATCTTTGGAATTTGCAAGCTTCACAATTAAATGTCGAGGTGTTGAACGGTTTTTATTGATTTTAGGGGGGGATCTCTCTATTTCCTGGATCTGAATGCCTGTTTCCCTTCCCAGATTAGGAAAGTTTTCAGCTAGAATTTGTTCAAATACATATTCTGGCCCTCTGTCCCTTTCGGCGCCCTCGGGAACCCCAATTAAACGTAGGTTTTTCTTCCTCAGGCTGTCGTTTATTTCCCTTAATCTATCTTCATGGTCTTTTAATTGTTTGTCTCTTTTTTCCTCAGTTTCCCTCTTTGCTATCAACTTGTCTTCTAGGTCACTCACTCGTTCTTCCACCTCGTTAACCCTCGTCGTTAGGACTTCTAGTTTGGATTGCATCTCATTCAATTGATTTTTAATTTCTGCCTGATTAGCTCTAAATTCTGCAGTCATGAAGTCTCTTGAGTCCTTTATACTTTTTTCTAGAGCCACCAGTAGCTGTATAATAGTGCTTCTGAATTGGCTTTCTGACATTGAATTGTAATCCAGATTTTGTAACTCTGTGGGAGAGAGGACTGTTTCTGATTCTTTCTTTTGAGGTGAGGTTTTCCTTCTAGTCATTTTGCTCAGTGCAGAGTGGCCAAAAGCAAGTTGTATTGGGAAAAAGAGAAAAAGAGAGGAGAGAAAGAAGGAAAGAAAAGAGAAAGAGAAAAAAAAGGGGAAGAAAAAAGAAAAAAAAAAAAAAAAAAAAAAAAAGAAGAAAAGAGAAAGAAAAAGGAGAAAAAAAGAGGGTGGGGGAAGGAAACAAATCAAAAAGCAAAACAAATCAAAAAGCAAAACAAAACAAAAACAAAAACAAAAACAAACAAACAAAAAAAGAACCACCGGGGAGTATCTTCTGCTTCTGTGTACTTTAAGTCCCTTGGCTTCTCCTGGAAGTTGTCCGTCTAGCTGATCTTCTGGGGGAGGGGCCTGCTGTGCTGATTTTCAGGTGTTAGCAGTTGGGGGAGCTGCTGTGCCCCTGCCTGGTGCAGGGCTCAGTGGGGGTTGTTTACCCCGTGAGGCCGCAGGAGGAACAGCCCCAGTGGCGGGGCAGCTCTGGAAACCTGGATTCAGCTCCGGCAGGAACTCCGTCTGCAGGGCCTGGAGGCTCCCGGGCGGGGCCGCGGATCTGCTCAGCTGGGGCAGGAGCGTCCTTGGTGTCCTGGGCCCTCCCGGCCTCTGCCTGTCCCGGGGGAGGCGGGATCCTGGGCTGTGTCCCGGCGCCCTGTGCTCCGGAGCCTGCGCTGTTGGATTCGCGCTCCCGGGCCGCGCAGCCCCCTCCGCGGAGCCGCCGCCCGAGCCCCTCCGAGCTGCTCCTGGAACCGCGCAGCCCCCTCCGCACGGAGCCTCTTCCTCTGCCCGAGCCCCTCCGAGCTGCTCCCGGGGCCGCGCAGCCCCCTCCGCGGAGCCGCCGCCCGAGCCCCTTCAGCTGCTCCGGGTCCCGCCGGGTCCCGCCGTGCGCGCTGCAGCCCTTAGGGAGCTCGGCGCACTCTCCTGGGCGCGCAGTTGCTGTTACTGTCCCGGGGAACCCGAGGGCATCCCCTCCCTCCTGGGTCCTGCTCCAACTCCCCGCGAGCCCCTTTCCGCCCGGGAAGGTCGGTGCAGCTCCTGCTCCTCCGGGACGGGGCTCTCCTGTCCTGGGGACACTCGCCCCGGCCTCAGCCCGGCTCCTCGCAGGGCCCCTCCCCCTTGGAGGCCTTTGTTCCTTTATTTCTTTTTCCCCGTCTTCCTACCTTGATAGATGCGCGAACTCTTCTCACTGTAGCATTCCAGCTGGTCTCTCTTTAAATCTCAGGCCGAATTCATAGATTTTCAGGATAATTTGAAGGTTTTCTAGGTAGTTTGGTGGAGACAGGTGATTTGGAGACCCTACTCTTCCGCCATCTTGCTCGTATGTCACATTTCTATAAGCAATTTATCATCAGATTTAGGGGACAAGATGTTCTGATATGGATTCTAGTAGAAAGTACACATTATTTCAATGCTTTGATACATTTAAATCTTTTTTAAATCATACATTTAAATAAACAATACTGGAGCTTATTATCAATTGTGGGGGCCTCCATTTTTGGAATTATATGCAAAGAATACAGACACATGTACACTCACTTGCAGTTTAGGGAAACTTCATGATGTAGCTAAAGCAAATTATCAAAGTGTGAAAAGCAGAATGCTTTCTTAATTTGCTTTTTAAAATTTAGAAATGGCTATAAAAAATAAAATATAGCCCACCATAAAATTTCTGAAAATGGAAAAGAGATTAGAGAAAAAAATGAGATATCTGTTAAATCCACTATCATATATATATATGATATATATTTGAGATATATATATATATATATATATGCTTGGTTATAATTAAGTATAATATATACTTATGCATACTTACATACAATATATACTTATATATAATATATAGTTATATATCATAATTATATACTTAGTTATATATACTTAATTATAACATAATGTATATATGTATACGTTTGATAAAAATAGGGTTTCCTATTGTTATTTATTATTAATTAATATATTATCTTTTGCTATTAATTAATATATTAATGAATTAATGTACAGGATGGATATTATATAATAGCTGATATTAATATTCTATTAATAATCCTATATTTTAAGAATGTGACCATACTCAGAAGCTACCACTAATTGAGCTTCTACTATAAGTTAAATTTATACATACTATAAATTTCCATCTGCACATTCCATCACTTAGCTATTCCCACTCTCCCATAACCTGTTTTTTTTTCACTTAACATGGTACTTATATTTTTATGTAAATAAATGGAGACTGCATTCTCATATTTAATAGCTGCATTGCATTTTACTGTAATAGAGGCACCCTTATTAATTTAGCTATTCCTTTATGGGCATTATTCCATTTCATCAAAATCATATCAGTGTTTTTGTTGTTTAAATACTACCATAAGTGTTCATGTATTTTTGTGCAATTGTCTGATTATTTTTATAGAATTCTAAACATATATGTCACTATGTAACAAACCATCCTAAAATGCAAAAATACCTTAAAAGGGCAACTATGTATCACTTCTCACCATTGTGGGGGTTGGCCGGGCTTAGCTGGGCAGTTCTTCTGCTCTGTGAGGTGCTGGCTGGGCTCGCTGATCCAGCTGCAGTCATGGGGTCAGCCAGAGCCTCTCTCTCCATGTGGTCTCTCCAGTTGTGTAGCCAGCCATCCTCACGCGGTGGCTCAGAGGGCCAAGACGGCAAAAATGGAAACTGCCAAACCTCTGCAGGCCTAGTCTCTGACATTGTAATGCTTCACTTATGCAGCATTGTGTTGGTCACAGCAAGACTCCACGTGAGCCCAGATAACTGATGGAAGAATGGGAGCTCAGATTGCTAGAGGGTGTGTGGGACAGGAAGGGAGGAGCTGCTCTGGCCATCTTTGCAAACAGTCTACAGAGAAGTCTGAGCACAGGAAAATCATAAAGGCTTTTGACAAATACTGACCCATAGAGAGACTCATCAGTAACACCCCTACAGTAGAGAGTCAGAAATCAGTTTCTCCATTTATTACAGTACCAGGATCTCTCTAAACTTTTATCAGCCTGAGGTGTCGCAAATGATAGCCCAGGGATGACTTTACTTGAATTTTTAATTTCTAGTAAAGCTGAACATCTGTTGCTATGTTCCATAGCCACGTTAATTTCTTTTGTGGATGTTAATTGTATGTTCACATTCTTTGCCATGTAAAAATCAAAGAGTTTTAAAAAGACACTTAAGAAAACAGATTGTGAGCCTATTTTCATCATTTTGAAAGAGTGCTTTTCATGTGTTATCAATTCTTTGTCATGTATGTTGAAAACTATTTTTCCATGTTATGTTTTGCATTCTTTATGATGCGAACAGCATTTGCACCTTTTCATACCCACATCACTCCCAGGTTCAGTCCCAGCGAGCCTAGATTCTTCTGGGTACCCCATCTTCTCAGGCACGTCCTCAGGGTGAGTTCCTGGGCTGACCGTCTAGTTTGTGGAGCATCTAGAATGCTGGTTTAGGCAGCTCACTCAGGGGAATGTGCTGGGTGACATATCTCACTGTGGGCTGCATTCCAAAAGTTTCTACTAATCATGTTGGAGAGTTTCGTAGTTCATACTGGATCTGGGAAGAGGAACAGCCAGTTTAGGACATCTGAGTTATCACAGCAAACCAAGATCTCTCATTATCCCATGGGAACCAAATTTAGCTTGTTGCTTAGTCACTGTTCTTCTCTGTGCTTGTAGGGCAGTGCCTGGACACCACCAGCTTCCCCTCCCCAGCATCAGAGCCCAGCCCTGGCACCTCAGAAGAATGTCATTCAACAGCTGGCAGAGAAGTCATACCTCTTAGCACTTTCCAATTTGGAGCAGGTTGAGCAGTAGCTTGACAGGCCTGGAAACTGCATGGTGAGCCAGGCTTCTGTGGTGGGTGTTTGGTGGTGAGGTTATAGCCTCAAGTTAGCAATCAAATGCTACCCTAGGTATTCTGTGAAAGTATTTTGCTGCTGTGATTAAAAAGCCGAATGAGTTGACTTTAAGTAAGGGCGGTGTCTTGGATAATCTGGATGGAGACTGACTGAACCCATTGGAAGGCCTTAAACCCAGGACAGATTTTGGGAGAGAGACAGAGAGGGAGGGAACTCCATCTGTGGGTGATAGTTTCTGCCCATGTTCATGGAAGCCCGTACTTGTGGTCTTCCCTCCATTAACGCTGCTCTAGGGACCTCAGATTTGCTGAGCCAGCCTATGATGGTGTAAATGTCCTCTTTGGGAGATGATCTTAGCTCGCCAAACCCACCCTAGTCACCAGGATGCTTCAGCTGGTCCTGTACCTGCAGAATCCATGGGCCTGGGTTATGATTCTGTCCCTGGATGGGGCAGCAGAGAGAAAGCCTAGAAGGGCAAAGAAGCAGGTCTTGAGGCTTGGCTAAACATAAGCCTGCTGAGGACTGGAAGAAAAGAGGAGGAAGGACTGGTGGGCTAACTTGGGTGTTTGATGGTGGCGCATATACCTGAGGTGGTTGAGGGTCCTAGCTGAACTGGAGCCGAGGGGCTACCTTGTGCTAAGGCACTCCGGCACATACCTCTGTTTCATTGTTTGTAAACCTAAGCCAGCTCTGCCTGAGGGCCCACTCAAACTGCTGGCTGAGAATCCCTACCCAGGCTCCTGGCAAACCTTCCCCCTCCAAAATCTGATTTCACGCTCTGGTGTGCCATGACAGTCCTCCAGGTTGGGCCGTCTGGCTGCAGTTGGCCACTTCTAGACTTCCTAGAAACCGGAGTGTCTCCCTCTTCCGTGTCCCACAGACATACACGATTATCTGTTGCAAATGGAATGTCTCTGAGCCTCTGGTTATAAACATTCCCTTCACTATTCATTCTGGCTTTTTACTAGAACAAGAAACAGCAACATATTTAGGAGCTTGGAAGCAACACCAACTCTAGGGCTTGGGGTAGCCCTTCCAATCTGTTCATGCTGAAGCAAGGGAGGTCAACCAACCCGAAACTTGACTTTCCTTTTCCTCCCAAATACTGAAAGGTGCAGGGATTTCAGCCAGAACACAATCTTAGAAGGCAGTGATTTTTTTCTGCAGCTCTGTTTTCAATGACATTGGACATCCATCCATTCAATCTGTAGATCCCACAGGGGCGGATGACCACCCTGTCTGCCTCTCCCTACAGAGTCTTCCCCAGACAAAGCCCCCCAATTTTTCTTACTTCTTCCCCTTTGTTTCCTCCAGTCTTTTTCCGAGCAATAGCCTGAGAAATATTCTTAGAACATTAGTCATTAAGACCCTTAGCCCCCGACTCCAAACATACACACCAACTCGGTGTCATTACCATGGGATATGCCAGGTGCCAAAGCAGGGGAACCAGCAGTGAGCAGAGGAACGTGGTTTTTTTCTTTCCAGAACTCATCACTTAGGTGGACATCGGTCATGGAAATTGAAGGCTACCAGACAGTTGTTACCGGGCTTGTATTTGCCACGGAGTCCTGGAGTCTAACCCCTCACTGGGCACTTTTGCAACTCAGCCCTAGAGGGATGAGTGGTTACCCCACACCCCACCCAGCCTCACCACTGCGGGTACCTGCTGGCCCCCAACACAGCGACCAGATTCTCATCTTCCTGTCCTGAGCTTATGATGCTTCGTGTTCCTGGGGAGCCCTGCAGTCACTTTCCTGGTGGATTCTGATGCCCTGCCTCAGGAGCCTTCCTGGAGACTTGGAGGGCTGGGAAGAAGCTCCTCTGGATCCATTTTCCTGTAGGAGCCATGCTGATGGGCCCCTGGTCTTTCAGCTGGGAGACTGTGGAAACCCTCAGACCCGTGAGGGTGGGCTACGAGGGAGCCAGAGGGTGGAGAAACAGGAGAGGGAAGGAGAGAAAAGAAAGTGTGATGGGGGAGCGGCGTAGAGAGGGGAGAGGGCTCTGGAGCTGGGTTGCTGGGTGACCCCCCATCCCTGTTATTTATTTCACAACTGTTACCAAGCACCTGCTGAGAGCCACTGAAATGGTTTCTGCCATCTGCAGGCTGACAGGTGACAGGGAGGAGACAGATTTGCAAACAAACCCATGTCCCCCTCCCAGTCGGGCCGGAGGCGCCCCCTCCCCAAGGCTCACCAACTGGATTTTGGATGCTGAAGCTTTTTTGTTTTCGTTTTCAATTTCTCTCCCATAGGACTCTGTTGACTCTGATACCTAGGAAGGAGAAACAGGTCTGCTATACAGTAGAGTCAGACAGTCAACACATGTGACTAAATCAATTACTGGAAAAAAAATGGAATATTCTACATACAATAAAGCCCTTGGCAACATACAGTCCTATGAATCTTGCAGATGCCTACACTTGTATAACCATCCCCACACTCAAGGTCGAGAATGGCCCCTCGCCCTAAAACATTCCCACCTGCTGCCCCTTTGTGGGAACTTCCCCCGACCCCCTTCACCGCCCCCCCACCCCGCCCACCCCCCATGTCGGGCAAGCACTGAGGTTTCCTTTGCATGTAGTTCCGCCTTCACAAGATGGTCATATAAAGGGAGTCTACCGGGAATTATATTAAGGAGTTGTTATTAATTTATTGCTTGACCCAGTTCTACAATAGGTGTTTCCTGCTGCTTTTTGCTATGTTTTCTTTGATCCCTTCTGCATCAGAGGATGATGTAACAGCACATTTAGAGAGAATAGAAAACAGGCTTTCCTGGGTGTCACAACCTGTTACTGGAAACGCCACACTGTCAGGGGCAGAGCTTCTTGCCTCAGGGCATATCCTGGGAGACAGAGCTCCCCGACCTGCCCAGCACCAGCCCTGAGGCCCCTCATCCTTGGTGGTGCCAGTCCAGCTCAGCATGACCCATCCCCCTCCCTCTCCCCCTGCGACCCCAAGCAGGGGCATAGCTCTCTGCCCCCATCCCTCCCATGGATCCCCAGTTGCTGCTTCCCCCGCCTGCCCCCAGGTCTTCGGGAGAACCCAGGGGTCTATGCCTGTAAGAGGCTTATGCTTCAAGGTAGGTCTGTCTCTGCCTTCGACCATTTCTCAGGATGGCAGGGGTTCCAGGAAACAGCAATTCCCTCAAGCTTCAAAAGATGCATTGCTCTGCACAGCCCATTGACACTTGGGCACACAGTGTCACATCAGGCCATTCTGTGTGTGCTCTCTCAGCCCTTCTGAGACATCTCTGGCAGCCCTCAGAGAGGACAAAAAAGCAAACTCAAACCAGTCCTTTCTGAACTAGAGATTTTTGTTATAAGGCAGTGGAGAAGGAAGCTCAACCTAAGTGCTTGAATGAATTTTCTGCATTACCTGTATTTTGCCGTTCCCCCTTTACCACGTGGATGGATGATGGCTAATTCTAGAGATTGCTTAAAATATGTCTTATCTATTCAGACTTCCCCTTTTGAAAAAACCTCACTTTTACTGAATTTCCTTGAATTCGCAGGTCTGGCTTTGGCTTGTCTCCACTGATAAGCCCTGTGACAGCGTATTTCTCAGATGGTGGGGGCTGTTACAGCTCACGCTTCTGTACCTGGACAGGATGAAGCTTTCTTTGTGATCAGATGTACTCTCAGCCACTTGTCATCCTCCACACCCGTGAGCCGATCGCCTGTCACTGATACTGGGAATTTTAATGAAAATAAATGAAGTTCTTTGAGTTCCCTGGACAGCA
Organism: Canis lupus dingo; assembly: GCF_003254725.2. NCBI lineage: Eukaryota > Metazoa > Chordata > Mammalia > Carnivora > Canidae > Canis > Canis lupus. The sequence continues at coordinate 6,703,478 of NC_064266.1, read as the reverse complement.
TCCATTTTAAGAGGAAGACAAATACCAGCCCGGCCACTGTGGGCTGACTGGAGGGGTAGATGGGGAAGCAAGCAACTATTAAATGTCCATTTTGCTTCTTGAAGATTTCATTCTGATAATTGGAGAAGTTTGTGCCCCAGAGCCAGGAGGCATGTTCTGTGTCAGCCGCGTGACTGACTTGTGCTCCTCAACTCTTTGGGCAGGTCTCTTCTAGAACTCCTTTCCTGCATCACCGCCTCATACCCAAAGCGTCCCCTCCCCTTTGATCTACCTCCTGGGGTGGGTGAGCAGGAAAGCTCAAATGGGAAGGCAAGGCCTGGATTCCACGCTTGGCAGAGCCAGCCCGCAGCGGGGAGAAGCACTCACGCAGAAAGGCCAACCACAGCCCAGGAGAAACGACAATGGAGACGACGCCTCCAACACCTTTGCTATGGGATGTTAAATGTTTTCGGGAAATACCTACTCCTGAGTTCAACAGCTCACAGCAGCCAGGAAAACAGCCGTTTCAGGGCTTTTGAAGGTCAACGTCATGGCCCGGTACCAGGAACGGTATGGCAATCTTGCTTCTCGTGGGGATAAACACAGACGGGTGATTTTTCAGGTGAGTAGTGCCCCAGATCCCCCGGGTGGAAGGGCTGAAGCTGTCCGCCTTGAGTGGAGGGAATGGAGGTGATCCCATACACAGGAGGAAGGGGGCTCTATGGGCTGCAAGACGGGCACAGAAACTACTGCATCTAATCCACGGCATCTAAACCTTGGGTCCCCAAGCCCTTGACCATAGGGCTCACTCCCCTGCTGGATGCCCTAGAAACCAGTGTGTGCCCCCTGGGCCTATTGGGACCTACTTCTGCCTTACTTGGCCATGGCATTAGAGAAGATCCTTCCAAAGTGCCTTTCTTTGTCACATAAGGGGAGAGTGAGAAAAACCAACTATCATGGCAGTGCAGGACTGGTGTCCTACGATGCTTTGGTTTCTTGTCTTTTTAAAGCAGTCTGTAAATAGTTCTTACCATTTCAGACAAACTAGCACGTGGCAAAGGCCGGGTGAGGCTGGAGATGCTTGCGGTAGCATTTCCCACAGGATGAGATGGCATCACACTGGGCAGGTCCCACATGGCTGCGGCTGTTTTGAGAGACAAGAGTGTCCAGTCTCTTGGGCTACCTGAGAAAGGTTTGCAACACATTTCACCATTGCAGGTCAGCGCCTAGAGGGCAGAGGGCATGAGGATTAATTCCCAGACTAGCACCCTGTGCCCGGCAATCAGCATACACAGCACCTCGACCACGTCCAGTGATGGGTTGTGGTGGGGGTCTGAGGGCACGGATTCCAGATTGTTCTCTGAGACTTGATGGGTAGCTGGTAAGTGTTAGGCCCAGGCTTCAACTGGAGCAAAAGCTCAGTGTGCCAGTTTGTGAACGCGGATCTCCCCCAAACCCACACCAGTCTGCTCTGGGAGGCAGAGACCAGAACTCCGCAAACCCTATTTCTGCTCTGCCAGCTGCTCCCAGTCAGGATCTGCCAAGGCAGGGCCCTAGAGAGAGACCCCCAGGCTGGGGGAGCGAGAAAGGATGTTTCTTTTGCTGTCTCTTCCTGTGAGCATCATCTCAGCAACACTTCTGGTCTTCCTCTCCTGATTAGATCACTCCCTGTTGCTGTCAGCTTTGCCTCCGCCACACTCCTGCCACCCAGGAGCAGCAGCTGAGTCCAGCTTGCAGTTTTCCCAACATGTGCCAATGAGCCTCACTGTGGCCCCACCCGCAGAGACACCAGCACCTCCCCCTCCTCGGAGGCCTGGTCCCAGCTCCCTCAGACCCTTTCTGCAGCTCGGACACCAGCACCAGCCCTGGTGCCCCTTTCTCTTTGCACTCTCAGTTTCAACTCCGTGGGGCACCTTTCCTCCATGCTTCTGACTTCCTTCTCGTGCCCTCCCAGCTTTCAGGGTGGCAGCTGCTTCCTGTAGTTACTACTTTGAGTTCTCTGATTTTTACTTTTTAAGTGACCTAGAATTTTTTAAAAATTCTTTTTATGAAAATAACTGGCGTGCTATCTCCCGACTCACCCCATGATTGACACACTCCTCATTTTCCTCTAATCCAGGCAGGGACAGTGGGCCTGGAGCTAACCGAGGACATTGAGGCTCCAGTTAGGGACTTGGGTAGGCCACAACCTCTCTCAAGCTGCTTTACTTTTTTACTTTTGGTAAACGAAGAAATGGATTTGAGTCAGAGATGGTAACCTGGGGAGAGAGCAGCCTGAGGGTGCGGACTTGCCTGCACACGCACTTCTGCAACATGCTCTGAAGTCCCTTTGGAGAGGATGTCCTCGCCATCTCCATGTGGACTGCCTAGTATCCAAATGGATTGTAGATCCAGATTGTTTCCAAGGCTCCTTCCAGCTCTGACAACCTTTTGTCTGTAGCCAGGTGCACTGCTGTCCCGCTCACAACCTGTGATTTTGCCAGGAGCTTGGAGAATGTCCCAAAGGTGGTGCAACTCAACTGAGGCAATTTCAGCAATTTCAGCCTGGTCATAGGCACACGAAGAAAATGCAAGAAATAACTGGCCCCTCTGCTGGGGCCACTCTGAGCAACACAGACCTCCCGGGAGGTATTAAAAGTATGCTAAGTTGTGTTCTCCGGGGCCTCCGTGGGTTATAACCTATCCCTCATCCACAAGATGCTGTTTTACTGGCAGGCTTTCCAGAACAGATGGAGACTTTTCTTCTACGCTTTGAATGCTTTGCTTGGCTTAAGGACACAAGAGGCTTGGACTCTGGTAGCAGAAGGCTCATGGTTTTTTGGAAACTAGCAGGGCTCCTGCCATCTCTAAGAGTATCCGAGGCTTTCAGCAGCCCCACCAGTTCACTGAGGTCACAGCCACACGTGCAAAGCAGTGGCACATGGAGTTGGCGTGGCACTCAGTAGAGGCAGCAGGAAGCTGATACTACTGAATGCTGAAAAGAAGTGCATGGGCAGCCAGAGGGCCCTGGCTTTTAACTTGAATAGATTTGTCCCTGCACAAAAGCTACTTAGGGAGGGAGTCTTTGAAGGGTCCCTGCCCCCAACAAAATCAACTCTTACCTCAGCATGCACAGCCCTGTTGACTCTGCGAGACAAGCGTTTGAGCCAGAGGAACATCAGAGAGAAGGTACATGAGCCTGGCTGTTTGTGATCCCTGAGGCCCCTGTGTCCCAGGCTGAGCACAACCCTCTACTTCTGCTGTACCTTCTTCTCACGTGACACGTGTCCTGGCCTCCATGGCCTCTTGCTCGTGTGGGAAGCTTTCACTGGCCGCAGCCACAGCCAATGGCAGTCTGACCCTATTGGTGATACTGTCCTTGGTGGGGGCCAAGGAGGACTCTCTCTGCTCGCATCCATCCACCGGAGAAGCTAGTTTACTAAACGGCTTGGTGAATTAATGCACGAAGAGCAATGGTCCTTTTGAATGGTAGCACTGAATTCATACAAATTGGATCAGACGAAAATGTTTTGAGCACCTTGAGTTAGGAACGTCAGTCTCTGAGCCATCATATCCACAGAAACTTGACCTGCTTCATTGAGCCCCAGTCTCAGGCTGGCTGAGAGAGGTTTTGCTTTCTGTTCCAGTCAAGGGGCTTCTCTATACATCCAATGGATGGGCTACAGGCTGTTTTTTTAATCTAGAAATAATCTTTTCTCGTACAGAGGAGGCTGGGATGATGATGCTCAGGCTCAGAAGGTAGATAGAGGGCTTGATGTCCACGTGGGGCTGCAGATCATGTCACCCCAGGCTTAAGGAGGACACAGCGTCCCTGTGCGGTCGCTGGTCTAAATCATGAACCAAACCCCACAACTAGCTCAGTTCCTTGACAGTGGTGTCTCGTAGGAACCCAAAGACAAGACACGAGCTTTACTTGGATTTGCTGGCAACCGTGGTATGGAAGTTTGGACACACCCCAGCCAGATAACCGAGGCTCTGCGGAGAACATGCTTCTCTAAGGCGAGAGCCTCTGAAATCTCAGAACCTTAAATACACTGATAGTCAAAGTTGTAAGAGCAGAACCGGCAGGCTCTGCGGCTCTCCCCAGATTGCTGTCCCTCGGTTGCTAACATGTAATCGGGAAGTTTGCTTCTCTTTATTACCTGTGATTTAAAGGATGAGCGCTAGTTACCACGAGCTCTTCCTCCCCAGGGATATCCTTCCAGAACAGTGGTAGCTGATGGGAAACGTGATCTCATTTACAAAATTTCAGCCAGCAACCTCTCAAGTGCCCTTTCCTCTGGCTGCTGTCTCTCTCCAATATGTCACTGTCCCTTATGTTCTCTTCAGGTTACAGCGATGATGAGTTTTCCCTCTTGCACTCGCTTTCCTCAATTTGGAGCAATCTCTCTGCCTCCTTGGCACTCATTTCTCCTCACTGCTCAGGTATTAGCTTAGGAAAATCGCAGAGCCTCCCAAATGAGATCACTGGTCTAGTATGTTCTCCCAGCACTGCCTACTCTTGCTCCGTGACATTTGTCACTTTGGTTGCACCAGCACAGGTGAGTTGCCGAGTGCACTGAGCTCCCTGAGGGCTGGCCCTTGGCCACACTGCTCACCACTGTGGGAGGGGAGGGGCCCAGCCCCGTGCTAGGCCGGGGAAGGTGCTCATGAGCACGTGTTGAATGACTGGTGACATGTTGGTGCCAGCAAGGAGCAGGCTAATTCTCTAACAACCAGGAATGAGCAGAACACAGCCTGTTGGCTCTAGATCTCTGTGCCATGTTCTCTTGGCTGAGATCTCAACACTGAGCGTGGTCAGTGGAAGGAATCACACGGATGGCTGAAGTTTGGTGTGATCCTTCCTTCACCATCCCCATGGAAGGAAGGGGCTGGGTGGTGGCTATGACACGCACAGAAATGGCTTCAAGTTGGGCAAGCACTGTCCGTACTTTATGGGCTAAGGCCCACCTCGCTGTGTCTGCAAGGTCCAGAGAGGAGTGGCTCACACAGGGACGTGGGGCCCGGCCAGCTGGCAGCAGTTTCCTGATGAGAAACACACATACGTGTAACAGACAGCGAGCCCGGTGGCCAGCAAGCTCTTCAGATGCAGGCTCCACCGCAGAATATTCTGCACTTCAGATCCTGAGGGGACCACCACACTCTTTGGCCAAGAGTTCTTCACGAGAAATATCTAAGGCTGCTGCCTTGTGCCTGAAGGCAGAGAATCCTGTATCATGTAAACATGACCTTCCCCATCTGTTTATAAGGGAGTAACAGCCAGTGTTTTAATATGACTGCAACCAAAGAATTGCACCCCCTGTGAATCGACTTTTTTACATCCATTAAATTTAGGGCTTAGGGGCACCTAGGAGGCTCAGTTGGCTAAGTGTCTGCCTTCGGCTCAGGTCATAATCCTAGGGTCCTGGGCTGGAGCCCCATGTTGGGCTCCCCAGAGGGGAACCTGCTCCCTCTCCCTCTGCCTGCCGCTTCCCCTGCTAGTGCGAGCACACACTCTGATAAATAAAATCTTAAAAAAAAAAAAAAATTAGGGCTTAAAACACCATATGAAAGAGAGTCATTTATAATGTCAAGCTACCCCCCCGCCGCCACCACCACATTCCCTCCAACCCCCACACCAGTTTCTAGCTTATTTTCAGGAGAGAAGCTAACAGGATTTAGAATAATTTAAAGTGCAAATATTAAAGAAAGCTCTTAATCACCACAAACTAGTAGATTGTTCGCTGTGATTCTCTCCTCTAAGAGATTCCCTGGCAGCTTTGGAGAAGCAGCTGCAGTCTTCGGCCTCCCTCCTTCCCTTTCTTCCGCATGGCTGAGAAGGAAGAGGAACCTCAGGAATAGCAGGCCCCTGGGCTGTAATTCAGCCAGAAGCTCTCAGGCACAATGTTAAGTGCTACTGAAACACTTCTGCAAATATTAACTGTGCTTAAGGATTTTTGACGCTTTGAGGAAAAGAACTCTGTTTTCAAGCAGTGAAGATATTTGACTATATTTTTCATGTGTTTTTCCCCCCAGTCTTAAATTCTAGAGACAGGTTTCTTTCTTTCTGGTGACCTGCCTTAATGGTACTGAACACTGTATGTTGACCCTATGGGGCTTTCGCATTCAGCTGATGCATTTCCACTACACATCGCCAATTTTGTACCTAGTGCACTTTTCCACTTTAAATGCGTGAAGAGAGATGGCTTGTGCATCTTTTTTGCAAACACATTTATCCCTCTCTCCCTGAGAGGAAAACATTCTGCTTTTCCAGCAACAGAAAAGGAGCAAAATCAAATCAATGAACCTCAAATTCCCACAGAAGAATCAGTTTTTAGAGAGGTAACCCCCCAGAGAAAGAAAAGCTTCATTATTTTATTTTCAAATGAAGGGGTACCAAATGGGCACAAAGAAAGAACATTTTATATTTAGTCATTTTCCAAGAGATGCACAAAAGGGAGAACTTCTTAGAAAGGCACAGGGTACCTCAGGGGACAGTACCAGAGCTTTGTGTGCAGAACTGCAGTGATAAACGCATGTGAATTGCTATTTGCAGGGAACAAGGATGAAGTCCTATCGTTGAACCCCTTCAGTTCAGCCAACTGTCTCTGCCTCTCCTACTGTCTCAAAATGTAACCGAATTCTCTACTGGGTTGCTAAATGAAGGCTTCTGAAAGTAACAGCCTGCCCAACACCAACACAGTTTCTGATTACCCCCCAGATACTGCTGAAGGATCAATTTGGTATATGATGCTGTAGAAATTTATGATAAATGGATTTGTTTCAATCGGAAGTAATTCTGTATCGTGCAAAATTCTGTATTGTGTGAAATTCAAAAATCACAGAATCGTTACCCATGTAATTATCCTCAGAAAAGAACACTCTTTTTTTTAAATTTTTTTTTTTAGAAAAGAACACTCTTAACAGAAGAACATAACCAGGTCCTCTTCTTGCCAAGTGGAAAGAACACTGCTGTTAAAAGGAAGGATATACAAGGTTTAATTTGCCAAGACTGAGTCCCCTTAGATTAATGGTCTTTATTTAGTTTTCCCAAAACATACATCAACTGCTTTAGTTTTATGTAGATTGTCAAGAAGTGTATTTCAAACCTCTTTTGAACACTACTGATTGGAAAGCAGGACACCACTGAATATCTTCTCGTGACTGTCTTGAATTGACATCCAAGTGCCTTCTGAGGAGATGAGGTTTGCCTTGTGGTAGGCTCAGCATAAGTAATAATCAGTCCCATCACAACAGGACACTGCTCTCCATCTCCGAGAGCATGTCTGAGGAAATGATGGGGCACATGTGGGATTGTGCCCTGGGGGAGAGGAGTCTGAATCTTCCCTTTGAAACTTGAACCCACAACACCAATGTGCCCCAGCTGTGAGGCCGGAAACTGTGGCCTAGCAGCAGCTACACATCTGAGTTCACAGACGCTCTAAGCTGTGAAACTCCGGTTGCTTCTGCCCAGACTCCCAAACATATGCTGTCTAGAGCACTGAGTACGGGTAGCCAGGGCCAAATTGAGCAGAACTGAGTATTTGTATATACAAATGTAAATAGAAGTGGCCCTGGGGCCTGGTTACCCTGTTCATGAATCTTTAAAGCATCTCCCCATTATTGGCCAGAGAATCTTCTAGATGTCCATCATTAGAGAGCCAGCATGTCTTGGTTACTATCTATTCACATGCCCCAAATTAATCAAAGGTCTGGGTGGGATCCAGGCTGAAGATGCCTGTACTGCTTGTGATTATAAACAAGTGTGGTGCACACATTTTATTGCAGAAGCAAGACCTAGGACATGCTAGAGCAGCTTAAATAAAGACTTCTAAGTTCCTTAGATTTGTTCAACTGGCTACAAAAATATTGTAAATCAATGGCACCTCAATCTGAATTGCCTAAAATGGTCATCTTAGCATTAATTTGATGCGCTTGAAGTAATAACCTATGCATTTGCTAATTTTCTTTTACTCCTTTGAATCAGTCAAAACAAGCCTCCCATTTTGTCATCCTGACTCTTACAACTGTTTTTTTGTCTTCACTCCAGGAAGGGATTCCATTATTTGTTTAGGTGAGACTGTACATTGGCTTTTCCGCACTCCCTCATGTTGTATTCAGATCAAGCTGATTCCTAGTTTGTATTTCATGTCCACACACCAGGGGCCTACCCGGTCCATCCACCAGGAGTAGTTATTCCCCTGTTCATAAGCATGGCTAGAATGGGACCTAGAGATCATCTTGTGCAACAGCTTGGTTTTCAGTCGGGGAGGCTCAGGCTCAGAGAGGTGAAATGACCCACACTTCCAGCACAGCTGGCTTTAGCCAGAGCCTGTTAGTGCTTGAACTTCAAACTCAACACTGATTTCTTAAAATGAGGGTTTGGAATGAAAGGGTCCTCTGATTCCTGCACTTCTTACAAACACACACATTTGCTTATTCTTGCCAAGTTAGTACTGTGTCTTGTGTCACTTCAATGATACGCGTGCGTGAGCCTGGCCTCCGGTACAGATCCGAAAGGGCAGGGGACAGATTATCTGGTCAGTGAAGAAAACCATTTGGTTTACTCAGCAAACGAAGGGAAATCTGTACTGTTGTGACTCTCTTTAAATAAAGGACCTATGGTTAATTATTATCCCTCAGCTTTTATCCTTTAATCTCTAGGTTTAAATTCTCTGGTAGTAACTGCCTTTCTAAACCTATGCCTGTAATCACCGCTGTAGACAAAAGCAAGTCTTTCTGTAGCAATTTTTGAAGTCCTCATTTCTTCTCATGTTAAACTATGATATCTAATTAGTATAATAATAGTTTTCTCCCTTATTGGGATAACTGCATCTTTAAACATATTTTTCAGGTTGGAGAGCTCAGTTGCACAGGCATATCCTCGAAGCCTGAATGCAAACATGTTTTGTTACCCCGTTCATTTGTGGCTTCAAATGTTATTCCAATGGCATCTTCTGAGACACAAATGCTAAATTATACATTATAGATCTTTCCAAACACATTAGATAAATTTTTAAACAGACCAGTAGGGATGATCATGTTATAAACTTAAAATAAAATGAGCTACAGGATAGATTCTATGACTTCATTTAATATTGATAGCAGCTCAATTTAAATTTTGAAAAAGCAAATACCTTTAATAAATTTGGTGTGAACGATTATATATTTTGATACAACTATTGTACAGGCATGTGTACATATATAAATCTATAGGTAGAATTATATATATTTCCATATATACCACATATATATTTTTTCTACTCACATTTTTCACTTTAGTAAAACAAAGCAGTTTACTGTACATAGATGTGCAATGCTACATTAAGTCCTGAGTAATTTAAGGGATCATTAATCAACTACTATAAATTCTAGTCTTTCAGCCAAAGATCCAGTAGATTCTGTAACAAAAATGTGAAAAAAAGTAACATTTAAAAATAGGCTTTCAGCTATGCGCTTGTTTTGTGCTTAGCAGAATAAGCTCAAGAATGCACCGTGGCCATTTACATTTGGGGAAATCTCCTCAAATATTCAAGATTAAACAAATATCCTATTTGTATGGATTTACAGAAGCTTTATGTGATGTCACCTACATCCAATTTGTCAAGCATGGAAGATTCCAGTCATGATTGGACCAAAATTCCCTTTTGCAGAATATGAAATTCTGTGTAAACATCAGTGGTTAGGTATTGTACAAAAGTTCCGACTCAAATGAGGGGAAAAAGAAAAAAGAATACAATGAAATAATTTAAAATGCTTCTCTTGGGATGTTGCCAGCCATGTGGAAGGAATATAAAAAATAAGACATATTTTGGTGGAAGAGGAAACCAGATGACAGTCATTTAAGGGATGTCTGAAGAGCCGCCCACTTACTTCGGGGAGGTCCTGGGCTGGCTGGGCTCAGAGGGCCCAAGACAATCCAGCCACACCCCTTTTACCCCATGGGCAGACTCCTTTGTGAGAAGAAGGAAGCAGTGTGGAGAGAAGGCCACATTTGATGGCAATGGGACAGCAAAGCTGCCTGTCGGGGTCACGTCAGCAAAGCGAAACATGCCCGTCCTGGCTTCAGGCACTCAGTAGGCCCCGGTGAGGCAGCCTGAGCCAGCTGTTGCGCATCTGGCCGCAGCAGGAGGAGGCTGCCCTGCACCGGGCCAGCCACTCCGACGAGAAGGCACTGCATTGGTGGTTTGGGTGGTTTGTCCATCACCCCCAGCTCTACCCCGTCCCGTGGCTGCTGTAGTCAAAGACTCCCTTCTTGAAGAATGGTGAGAACTCGCAAATGGTGTGTTTGGAAAGAGTGAGCCCCACTTTGTCGATGTGCAGGGGGGATGTCGCAGATTGGAGCATCACGCTGAAAAAATCCCTGAGGTATTTCTGAGGAAGAGACAAGAGACAGAGCATGGTGAGATGTTGGGTGGGATCAAGGAGAGGAGAATGAGGTATTTCTGAGGAAGATACAGAGCACAATGATATATTGTTGGGTGAGATCAAGGAGAGAAGAAACTGCAGACACAACTTGCTGCCCACTTTAAAAGAGCTGTTGCTGTCATTACAAACAGTCTATGGAACTCTGTGAGGCCTTGGCTGTCACCGCACCAAGCCACTGCATCCATGATGCAGGTGACTTCTCTGCACAGAGAAGTGGACTCATGGCCACATGGCCTCGGATCCCCCTGCAGAGGATGCCCAGAGAAATAACAACGTGGTGCCTGGGGTCGGAGTGGGGAGGGGTCTGCTTTCCAGCAAGAGCGGCACTAGTTAAGATTCTGTTTTTTAACAAGTCATTTCCTCCCAACTTACTTATTAAATAGAAAGCTGATTAAAAGGAGGCAAAAAAAAAAAAAAAAAAAAAGGCTAGGCAAGGCATCTGTACAATGCTAAATGTGCTGCTGATGCGCATTTTTAAATGGTTACCGTCACTGTCTGCTTTGGATCCTTCTTATAAACTAAAGGAAGAGAAACACGAGGACAAGAGGGTCAGTTCCAAAAAACTAATATTTACAAATCATTCTGCAAAACCTATAATCCTCAATGAAAAGAAATTCTTACTAAGATTAATTGCTCTGAATCCTTGGCACTGCCCCTCCCCCTGCCACACGTGTTTGTCACAGCATTCGCTGCCTTTTCTGGCACCAGCAAGCAAAGCATGTCTGGGACAAGGATCTCAGATGCTGGGATGGAATCAGGCGGGCTGCTGGCAGGATGTATTAAAGGAAAAGAGGACACACAAAAATAGTTAATATTTTTCAGGTCAGGCAAATGTTATTTATAACAGAATGGGATGGAATACAGGGGGTAGGGGTGGAGGTGGAACGGGAGGGAGGAAGCCTAAATCTTTATTTCTGACTCAGCTTGTTTCAGATTGTTATAAACAATCCTATCACAAACGTTGAAATTAAATGTAATAATTATGGACTTTGAGTAACAAAGAAATTTGTCTGAGGCCTCAGAAGCAGTGGTTCCCAGTCAGGGGTGATTTGTACCCTTGAAGACATACAACAGTGTCTGGAGACATTTCTGATTGACTGTCCCTCTGGGCTGGGGGGTATATCCAGGTGCATCCTACGATGCACGCATTATCACAATCCTAATGTCATCGTGCCATGACTGAGACACCTTGGCCCAGGGAGTGGAATTCAGCTTCCTCTATGAACTGCCAGCCTGAAATCTACTTCTGAAGGATGGCACTCTGCTGGAGGAAAATTCATCAGTTACTTTCTTAAATGTAATAATGAAGATTATCAATAATTAACGTTTGTATAGTAATTTGTAGTTTCTAAAAATCTTCTAATTTCTTTTTTTTTTAATTTTTTTTTTTATTTTTATTTATTTATGATAGTCACAGAGAGAGAGAGAGAGGCAGAGACACAGGCAGAGGGAAAAGCAGGCTCCATGCACCGGGAGCCTGATGTGGGATTCGATCCCGGGTCTCCAGGATCGCGCCCTGGGCCAAAGGCAGGCGCCAAACCACCGCGCCACCCAGGGATCCCTCTTCTAATTTCTTATTGCTGCACAGTCACTGCACATTCCTCAGACAATCTGATGAGTCCTGACACATGCATACGCCCAGGAAGCCATCCCCAAAGCAGTAGAACAAAACGCTCATACCATGCCCCCAAATTTCTGAACTCACCTAATTTTATGTTATCATCGTACTTGGCCTGGAATTACCTGTTTTTATTACTGTCAAACTCATTTTCGGGTAAGGATCCTGTTGCAGAAATGAGCAAGGCTACTAATCAGAAGAGGGGATTTAAAAACAAGTGTTTTTAACTCAGACTCTTTTTTTGTTCAATATACCTAAGATACTGGTCTCACAGTAATCTCTCAGGAAAGGAGCTTGAAAGAGCAATCAGGTGGAGGCAAGAAGGTGCCAAAACCAATTGCTGAAAAATGAAGATCTTACACCAGGACTTATTTTTATCAATGGCAAAAGGGAACCGTACTTCAACTTTGCTGGGGGAAGAGAAGCTGAGAACTGCAACTTTAGAGGGACCCGCAGTCCAGTCAATATGGATACGAGTGCACATCTGAGCCCACACCCAGCCAGCCAGCCAATGCTTGCAAATGCGATAAATGTAAGTGAGCAAATGGACTGTTGTTGACAGGTCAAGAGTGAAGTGTTTGGGACAAGGATGATAAGGAACTTGTGCACTGGAGCATGGGGCTGCAACTCTTCCGCCATGAACAGAGCCAGGCGGCTGAGCAGGCATCACATCCATAGCTTCCATGCAGCCCCTACTCCCCTCTCCCACAGGCCACACCAATGTGCAGACTAATGCTCACAACCAACTTGCAGACTAATGCTCACAACCAACTTGCCTTCAAGATGAATTCTGCCAGAATGTGAAGAATTCACATCTGGGAACTGGTATCCTACCAACATTTGTCATAATTAGTTCACAAGGTGGGGTGGGGGGCTTTAAAGGGCCAGTAGAGACCAAAGAGTGTAAAGAAAAGTGAAAGTTAAAAACATAAATAGAAGAAAAAGTATCTGACATACCTTCCCCGCCAGGACACCACTATCAAGAGAACAGTAAACTAGGTGTAAGTAGGGCCTTTTTCTTTAAACAAACTCACTAGCATGTCTCCATGGAACTTGAGGTAGAAGGATCTCATTCAATGAATTATAAACATTACAGGAGAGTTTTTACATTATAAACCAAACCTCTGCTTAGCAGGACTGGGCAGCCTGGGTTCCCTTTACTTAGACTGCTTCCTTGGCCAAAGAAATGCTTTGATCAGAAGGTATTCTTTGCAGTGAGCTCGAGGTGCTCTGAAGTGTCTGAGTGAGTCACGGTAGCCCTGGTGGTGTGTCCAGAGCCACATGCCTGCAGCGGGCTGGCCAAATTCCTTCTGGTGAATGACAAAACCAAAGGACTACGTATAGGGCTGGGGACAGAAGACAACTAAACTTCCAGAAGGTTCTTGAGGTCACAGGCAGCAGCTCATTTTTCTTTGTAACCCCCACCATGCCTGACACACCACTGAGCTTGGGAAAAGTGCATGGAAGGAACCCTGATGATTGATTCTGAGGCGTTAATTTTTAAAAATTCAGGTGTACACAGAGAAAACAGCACACATGCACAGCCAAATGAAACTTCAAAAAGTGGACACCCCTGTGTGATCAGCACCTAGGTAACAACAAGACAGCACTGCTAGTGCTCCCATACTCTCTCACGATCCTTTCCCCAAGAATAAGGCTATCCTATCTTTTCCTGACTTTTCCTACTGTCGCTTAATTTTGCCAGTTTTTGAACCTTGTGTTAATGGAATCACAGAGGACACTCTCTTTTGTGTCTGGCCCTCCTATGCTTCACATGGTGTACATGACATTCACACACCCTTTTAGGTATAGTTGCAGTTTGTTCATTCTCACTGCTGTAGAGTATTCCTCATGTGAACATGCCTATTGCCTGCTTTGCACAGACAGGCACACAGGATGACTGGTTTGGTTCTTCCATTTGAGCTCTTCTTCAGAGATGCAATGTGCCCCTACACAATGGTGTCTGGTGAATCAGGTTTATTGCTCTCTCTCCAGTAAAGAAATTCTCCCTTAGGGATTTTAGGCTCAGGCCAAGATCAGCCAATGAACTAGAATTCTATTATTATGTCTGTTTAATATACATTATAATTATATATAATATATGTATTTAAATACACACATATTTACATTAGTCGTTTATGTTGCTTGGGCTCACAGTGTTTTCTACAGCATCTGTGGCTGAATGGAAAAAATTACAGTTCTTCCTGTCAAAGCTATCCCCCTTTTTATCGTCTAACTCTTCCTGGTATGTGAAAAATAAGTCAAGGAGCCAAGCTGCATCCCCAGGGTATTTCACTTTATAAAAAAATACTACCAAAAAAAAAAAAAGTATTACAAAAAATTGAAGAACATAAGCAGTTTAAGTGGCTTATCAGGGTCAGAAGGACAAAATAGGAAAAGGATTTGTGAAATCCAATATCCAATTTCTGTTTCTTTCACGTGGTATTTCTCCGAAAGGAAGGAAGGAAGGAAGGAAGGAAGGAAGGAAGGAAGGAAGGAAGGAAGGAAGGAAGAAAGAAAGAAAGAAAGAAAGAAAGAAAGAAAGAAAGAAAGAAAGAAAGAAAGAAAGAAAAAAACAGGCATATTTAAATCTTTGTAGCTATTAGGAACCACAGAAGGCCAGCAACCTTTGCCCACCCTGGAGGTGAGTATCTCATCCAAGTCTGCTTCATTAAACACTTGTCAGGGCCACTGTGAACAGGGCGTTGCACCCACTACCATTGTGCACATTTCAGGCCTGCCGTGCCCAGGGTAGCTGGAGGATGAAAGTCAGTTTAAACCAAATCCTTTACCAATAAGATTGCAACCCTGCAGTACAGAGCAAGGCGGGGGGGTGCAGGTACTGGGAGAGGGTCTGGGTATGAGTGATGGCGGGAAGGGCAGGGGCCACACGGAGATGGAGGGGCTTGCTGAGGAAAAGGGAAATGATGGAGGGTATGGATGGAGGCAGAACAGAAGACACAGGGGAGAGAAGGAAACAGCACAGCAATATTGGCGACCAAACTCTGGGAGCTATCAGTTTGGCAAGACAAAAAAGATTTAAGAATGATAAGAAACAGATGAGACATTTATCTAGGTTATTTACTTTTTGCTACTTGGACCAACACTAAATTATGAAATGTTTTCTTATTGATACTTTCAGGAAATCCAGTTTAGATGGCTGATCTTAAAGGCATAGTTCAGGACTGAAGCAGAGAATCTTGATTCCGTAATACGCCTTTCTTTCACAGTGTGCAGGAGTATCTTCCTGTTTTTTAAAGTCAGTCTATGCAGGGGTTGTGGGGGGTGGGGTAGAAGTAACCAGGACAGACAGGCCCCCTGGGTCTATTCCAATCAGTGTTAAATAGGCATGTGCTTTAACTCCCATCCCCAAACAAGACAAAATCCTACAGGGGACCAGGAGCTTTTTAAGAGAAGGTCAAAAGAGCACAGAAGGACATACAGCCTGTCCCAGAGATCCACGCCGGGCTCCTGACCTCTTCTTTCCAAAGCGGTCCTCTTCTTCAACTCATCCCTGCCAAGACCCTGAGGACTGTCTCCCACGTGCACACAACAGGCTGACTAGCCACCATCTGGTTACTTTTACAAGGGGGCTATTTATCAAGGGCCTGCAGTGTTCCAGCCACAGTGAGAACTTCTCACGGTATATCTCATTTAACTATCACAACTTTATGAAGTAGGGACCATAATTATCCCATCTTCTAGATGAAGAAACTGAGGACCAGGAGGCTAAAGTAATGCCCTGAAGGTCACAGAGCATAGAAGTGGGAGTGGCAGCACACACATCCATATCTGCCAGCCCCAGGGACTGGGTATCAATCAGCAGCCTGCTGTCCAGTCTACCATTCCCCTATTTTCCTTTTGGCCACCCCCCACCTCCTGAGCACTGCCATCTTTCGCCAGGTAAAGCCATCTACACTGCGCCAGATACGTTTGTTGCCTTTCCCAGACCTAAGGCTGCTCTCACAGAGACTGGGAGGCTCTGGGTTCTCTCGGGTTAAGTTCTATGCAAACACAAGAATGGGGAAAAAGATCTCTTGTGGTGAGGCTTATACTCTACACAGAGTCCAATGTAGCTGTGCCCACGCTTCCGTATCTTCCTTACAGAGCCTTGTGGGCACTGGCCATTTTGTAACTGCCCTGCTTCCTTTTTCCTTCCCAAATAGCACTCAGATTCCCTTCTGAAAAAGTATCTTTTCCCCTTCTTTGGGAAGACATAGGACAGAGGACTGGTGAATTGTTCCTGTTCATATTCTGGGATGGACACCCCATGGCCAAAAAGCTTAATGAAGATACCACTTGGCATCTGCTGGAACCAAGCTCTTCCAGATTGCACAGCCACTAGTACAGGGTGTTTTCAAGAGTGTAAGAAATTCAGGGAACTCTCAGAGGCCCAGCTGCGGGAGAGCCTTTGGTCTCGCCACTCCCAAGCCCAGGAGTGGAGGAATCCATGTTTTGACAATGGCCACAGTGATTTTGTATTGTTTGCAAACAAGTTAATGAACAATAAGCCCTGTCGTGCTGGCAGGTGGCAGGCACCAGTCTGAGTCTGAGGAAACCTTCCACCTATCCCACATACAAGCTCCTCAGGGTGCTAGTTTGAAGTCAGATCAAGATCTGTACAGGGCACCCAGCTCTTAGGAAAAGGTCAATCCTAGGAGGCTTTAGTGAGTAACATTTCAGATGGGTCAGCACATCCTAGTGGTACATCCCCAGCCAAGCACTAACCTGGAAGGTTCCTGCCCCAAACCCTGATATACACACAGGGCAATCTCAAAATTCCAACACCATTTCAAAACAACATTATTAATCTTTTGAACCAAAACACAGGCTAAAATGGTCTATTGGCTGTGTTAATGAGTTCTGAAAGGTGAAACACACTCCCTACAGCAATACAGAACAATTCAGCAAGAATTTAGTCAATTATTTTAGAGCTTTAGCCTGGCACCTCAATCAATACACCACATTAGGAAGAAAAAACTGAAAATATAATGTGCTGCTACATGCTATTTTCATTTCATTTTTTTAAAGATTTTATTTATGTATTCATGAGAGACAGAGAGAGGCAGAGACATAGGCAGAAGGAGAAGTCCCATGTGGGGAACCCGATGTGGGACTCGATCCTGGGATTCTGCGATCATGCCCTGAGCCGAAGGCAAACACTCAACCACTGAGCCACCCAGGCGTCCCTTTTATTTCATTCTTGATGAAGGTCATTATATTAACATGATTCATGTGTGACCTACAATACAATTTCTGTCTCCACTCTGGCTGAAAGTACTTCAATTACTATGACAACCTAGCTAAAAGCTGGCCTTAAGAGCCTCTGCTGGGTTATTCTTTTCAACTCAGGAGCTTCTGGATGAAATGCTAATCTAGTCATAGAGACCATGTACTCTCTGGTCCATCCATGCAAAGATCAGCAGCAAGTTAAATAAGGTGGTACTTCCCATCTTGCAGCCATTTCCTTTCAGGTCTGGAATCTAGAAAGGAGGGAAGATGGAGTGGCATCCACGCTCGGCAAACAGTATGAACAGGGGAGCCAGGCCAGCAGGTAAGGGCTTTGTGTGAGGAACAGCAGGACCTGAAGGAAAACATGGAGGGCCCTGCACCTGGATTTGAGTCTGCAGGCACGCTGTACAAAGCACTTCCCAGTTCATGAGCTCAAGAGAGCATGAAGATATACTGAGGAGGAGGAGGACCAGGTATGCATATCCTGTTTACAGGGGAGGAAAACTGAGATCCTAAGAGGCAGTGACTTAGCCAACATCAACAGTCCATAGAGGCTGACAAACAAGTGGCTCTTCAAATTCAGAAGAAAGTCAGATGGCCTAATATAATTCACAACGTACAATCCCTTAAGCATGAAATGTAAGGAGTCAATGTCAATGCAGCCCTTTATGGAGCCCATGCTCACAGAATTTGCCACTGTGTGTGTGTGTGTGTGTGTGTGTGTGTGTGTGTGTGTGTAGAGAACATGTGGGAGGGACACCTGGGTGGCTCAGTGGTTTAGCGCCTGCCTATGGCCCAGGGCGTGATCCTGGAGTCCTAGAATCGAGTCCCACGTCAGGCTTCCTGCATGGAGCCTGCTTCTCCCTCTGCCTGTGTCTGCCTCTCTCTCTCTCTCTCTCTCTCTCTGTCTCTCATGAATAAATAAATAAAATCTTAAAAAAAAAAAAGAGAGAGAGAGAGAACATGTGGGAATGAGAGTAGGGCCTCAGAAGCACTGGAAAAGACCTTATTATTTTTGGTTCCCTTCCTTCTGTTTTAATTACCAACGGGATAAAGTCAGGACTATTTTATGTTATTAAAAAGCTTGCTAATAAGGTTCATGACTGTAACGGCAAACTGCTGCTTCCTTCGTGGCCACGTACCACCCAGCTGTGTCACTCTCATGATTTCTCATTTCACAAAATTTTAACATAAATTCATAATTTAATTTAAAGTTATTGAAATCATTAAAACGTGCTTTAAAAATATAGTAGGGCCTTATCCACGTTTCCACTGTAACATATTAACAGGGAAGACAGTTTGCTGGAATTCCTCATTTCCAGAAGTCATTAGCCATGGTGGCAGCTTAAAGATAACGATCAGTCTAATAAGACTTAGAGGTTTCATTTACCTTGCAGCAGTTGGAAAATTCATCCTTGACTGACGGGTTCTGAAGACAGATCAAGCCAGGATGGAGACACGCTAGGATATTTCCAGACCCGAGAGAGGTCTGGTTACCAATGACTATGGGTCATGAATCAAACCAGTGGGGTCAATATTCACTCACTCAAGTCTTCCCAGTTTCAAACTCTCATAAATTCTAGTTGTGTCAACTAGAACTCTCTCTGGCTATTTAGGAATTCTAAAATTTGTCTCCACTGGATCAAAAATGCTGGCTTCCTTTCCTGACATGCCCCTAAATGTCCTCCACATTCTGATGAAATTAGGACAGTTTAAGTAACTCATCCATCCACCACAGTTACCACATACCTGCTCTACTTGGAGCTGTGTGCCAGGCACTGGGTATCTAATGTTGAATATACAGACACAAAACCTGTGCTGCCCTGTACCATGTCTTCATTGTTTGGAATCGTTCATCTAAATCCTTCTTGTCTTCTAAGGACTGGATGAGGTTTGTTCTTTGTTGGCTCTTCTCTCTCGAGACTTCATTCATGCGCCCAACAGATATTTACTGAGAGCTTTCTACGTGCCAGTACTGCTGAGGATTCAGTAGTGAAAAAGATCATTTCCTGTCCTGAGTAAAGCATAGATATTCCAAGGAGTTGGATAGGTAAACCACTGATTAATATATGGCTACATATTCTAAACAGGAATAAGATGCTTTTGGAACACACAGAAAAAGGCATCCAGCCTAGTTCTGGGAACTGGTGACATTTAGGCCAAGAGCTGAGGGATGAGTAAGAATCAGACAGGGGAAAATACTGGTGGAAGATACCTGAAGGAAGCCTATTCCAGTGGGGAGAGCATGTGCAAAGCCTCAGAGCGAGGATGCACAGCTTGGGGGTCCTACCAAGAGTTCAGCATGACTGGACTGCATGCACACTCTTAGCAGAGGGATATGCTTCTCGAATGCACTGCTTGCCATCTTGGTCTCTCTACTGGTCTTCACACTGGAGGTCCTGTACTGTGCTCTGGCAGTGTCTCTTCTCTCAGAT
Organism: Canis lupus dingo; assembly: GCF_003254725.2. Classification (NCBI taxonomy): domain Eukaryota; kingdom Metazoa; phylum Chordata; class Mammalia; order Carnivora; family Canidae; genus Canis; species Canis lupus. The sequence goes on along the minus strand of NC_064266.1, from coordinate 6,683,807 downwards.
CCATGGATCCTTTCAGGCATTCTGGGTAGAGCCTGTGCTTGCTTATTTTCACCAAGAGAACACAGCAGAGGTAAAGCTGACAGTGAAGAAGTCACCTTGCAGCCTCTGGTGCCCTAGTGGGCCCAGTCCTTGGTGGCACCATGATCAGAATGCGGTCATATAAGGGGCCTGACCTGATACCTGACACTTGGAAAAGATGAACCACTCAGCGGAGCCCTGCCCAAATTCTAGAACCACAGCATCATAAGCAATAAAATGGTGGTTGCTTTAAGGAAGTTCAGTTTTGGAGTAGATTATTACATGGTGATAGATAACCAAAATACATGTGTGTGGGAAGAAGGTAAGAGAGGAGGGTGTCAATGAGATTAGTCAAAGCAGAATAGAAAAGTCTCTGGTTTTTATTTATAACTTATGACTAGCCATAAATCACAGTCCCATCTACTACATGTTAACCTCTCCCAACCTCTTTAGTATTTCTAATGAATAATTCTGTCTTAGCAGGTACTTCTTTTCTATTCATCCCAGGTTTTAAAGTAAATACTTGAAATAAGTAGTCATCATTTGAAATATGACATTTATTTCTTGATTTTATAAAGAATTTTGAGAGCTCCCAGTTAAAATTCATCAGGGTGAAAATGTTAGTCTGTGATTACAGAATCGGAACTATTCATTACAGCTATTCAGAGAATCTTCTTTATGAGCTTAATGACATAAGCATATTGTATTGAATTATTATGGTACTGCATCAATTGGGCTCATAAATTTAATATACTCAGTCTGGTTCACATATTCTAATAAAATCCAGTGAGCTTTAAAACTTTTATAAGGAATATGCATTTAAAGTCATGTGATATTCAATTTTTACAAGTCGGCATTCCTGCGTGGGGTACTAAGCATAGCTTCAGTGACTGTGATCACCTGGCCTGGTAGACCAGCAAGCTGAAGGGGAGATTTCCACCCCCATAAGCAAACAGGCCACAAAGAAAGCCCCAAATCTGCTCAGACTGAGAAGCTGGTTGAGCTCTTCTCCAAAACCTAAGTCGATACCAGGCCCACCTTTTAGGCTCATGGAGGCAAGAAAGTAACGAAATTCAGGCTGCATCTTGAGCCACAAGCAATGGCATGTCTGCTATAAGGAAGCAGGCCAACCACTTCCAGAAGGTCTGAAAGGCCCTACTCTCAACCTCATTTGGTTGAAGCAAAATATGGGAGGATACGCTCTGTTGGAGAAGTGCAGGTTCCAGGGCTCACCCTGGTTCTTTGACTTTTGCTTAGTGGATCTGGGCTAAGAGACTGGTAACAGCTCCACAAAGAGGCACAGCAACTCAACGGTCTCCACATCTGGGCGGGGAAAGTAGAAAAGCAGCCTGGAGGCTCACCTGGCCGTGCAGACCACATGATTGCTGGATTCCAACCCTCCCATCATGAGCCACCTGCTGGGACACCCAGTCATGCAGGAGCCACCACACTGGGCACAGGGATGTTACAGCACTGGGGTTCGGATTAAGTCCCTGAACTCCTCTGCACCTCAGTTTCTTCTCCTGACAATATCATTGTTTTAGATCAGAAGATGAAATGAGCTGTGTTTGTGAGGTGCGTGGGGCAGGGTCCAATTCACAGCATGCATTTATTAAGTAGGTGACATTATTATCTACATGGCTTTGTCCTCATGGAGTTAATCTGCAAATATATTTTTTCTTCTCTTTTAGATGTTTAGAGACACATGGGCTTAAAATGTGGAAGTATTTAATGCTTTAATGTTTTCTCCTTCAAAGGAAAGTGGAAGACAGCAAGTCTGGAATGGCTTTCTTCCAAAGTCACCTCATATCATATACTCAGATACTGGCAGACCCTTCATTTTAAAAATGCTTTAAAGTAAGGAGGAATTAATGGGTTTCTCAAAATGGGGAATTGTAATCATAAATTTAAAAATCTAGGCTAAAAGAAAAAATCTAGGCTACACCAGGTAAATTAACGATGCCCACAAAACTCATTTTAAGAAACATTTTGGATTCTGAGATTCTGGAAAAATACCATCTGGGGCAAAAAATAACTATTCTATGTTTCTCAGCTCATGATTCTTTCTTGCAGGAACCTTCAAAGAGGTTCCTGACATTCTGAGACAGAATGACTGCTCCAAATGACCAATTTTAACTGGCAGACTTTCAAATGAGAATCTTGCTATGTGGTAACCCTCTTGGCTATAATGTACTTAAACTCAAAGAATCCGGTCCCCAAAAGCTTATCAAGAAGTAATGCACACTGACTTTGGTGTCCCAAAGTCTCCCTCTTAGTAGAAGCCATGCACTTGGAGGCATTGTGATGCTTTAGGAACCCTTAATGATATCTTGCTCCTTCCTACCATCTGTGCCTGGGGTTGAGCACAACCATCCTCCCCTTTAATGTCTGACCTGAGGTCACTTATATATTGATGGTAACTTTTCTCAGCCTGGCCTGGGACCAGGCCATCACTGAATACCAATGAGTCCCTGAATTCCAGGGCGAGAGGGTCAGCTCTTAAGACCAGGAGGGAAGAACCACTGCCCCTTTTGTGTTCTGTGGACTAGTGGGATCCTGATGATCCCTGTCGGACTATTTGCCTTGCAGATTATCCTCCTGCCCTGAGAGTTATTCCTCAGTGTCCACACATTGCCCTACATCCCAGGAGGGAGACATGGTCATGCCCCAGGTGTGATGAGGCCGGTGGCCCTGAGTGGTATGCCTGTAACCCCCCCCCCCCCAAGAGAGGATTAGCTGCGGATTTGGATTATCCACACCAATGATCCCCTTCACTGGGGACAATGATGGAAGCTTGACTACATCAAGGAAGATGGAGGCAGGGAGAAAAGCCAGACCAAAACTTCTCTAATAATACATTTCTGATTCTAAAAAAGGATGGGATAACTGTAGATTTTTAAAAATTCCTTCACCAAACAGATATCACCCACACAATTAAACATCTAAGTTAAAAAAGAAATTTATATATATAGATACACACACACATCCCTCCTGCACAGCACTTTGCTCATAAAAGACACTCACCATTAGGTGCTTGATACAATGAATATTAGGTAACTGTAATAAATCATGATGAACAATGAGAAGCCTGGGTTTTCTCTCTTTAGGATCTTCCCTTGCAGCAAAATTTCACAGATTTACAGTATTTTCTCTCTTCTGAACAAAGGAAGTTTACTAAATTACTGTGGAGAGGAAGTTTATCAAATCTTAATTTATGCTTCAAAGCCAAACTTTAGGAATTCTTCAAACTGTCTTGGCTCCTCTTCAAATCTGAGGAGTCGCTGCAGAAGAGAAGTTGGGAATGTTGCCGGGTTCAGCGATTAAACAGGGCTTCCTTGGATACTTGTGACTGGCTTTGTTAACCACCAAATGAACCTGAACCCATGTAAGCACCAGTCTTTCAGTCGTCAAAACTTTTATCACTGAGATTGTTCTCAGCTGAGAGGCTCTGAAAGCAATGTGGTGTAAGTTAAAGATTAGGACTGGCAAAATGTGGACAGAAGATCTCACAGATCAAAGGGAAACTGCTCCAGCTGGGGGACGGTGGAGAGAGCTATGGGGCCATTTAATCTATGAAATAATGGACTAATTTGGGCTAATTTGACATGCAGTTTCTCCCACAAAGAAACTGCCTTTCAAAGCAAGAAATGTCAGTTTGTGTTGGACTGAGCTATGACTTGGATATGCCCATATTCTTTCAGAATAAGAAATTGTAAATAAATGTGGTTTTGGCAACTGCACGATAAGCAGCATAAATAGAAAAGATAAGGTGAATCAGCAGCATCCAGTACCAAGAAGCATAGATATCCCAGCCTATGGAGATAGTTTGAGCAGACGGTCTTCACTGCTTGTAGCACTTATCCACAGAGCTCTGAAATAAAAGCCCCACAATCCACTGGAGCTTTGTTTTCAATCGGCTAAAAAAATCCACTGAGAAAAAGGGTGATGGCTTCATTGACTGCCATTTTCAACTTTGATTAATAAGGGTTTTCCTGATTTTAGTATCAGTTTCTCAATTTTACTTATAATAATATGAAGCAGGTGATCTCAATTAGAAAACAAAGCCAAAGTCGTCTTTTTTTTTTTTTTTTGGTTGCCTGGAATGAATTATATGTAAATGTAACAGCAGGACAGTGAATTCCTGGGAACAGAAATAAGTCTATCTAAAAGTGGATGTGAGCTTTACATGGTCAAACAATGAAGACAAAAAGGTGTATAAAATTGGAACAAACCCATTTCTTTCTCCCAAATATGGTTTCAAAGGCTGCAACTTATGCTATGATTCATTACTATGAAATGTAAGTGACACAGAAAAAAAGGGGGGGATTGTCAAAGGCAAAATCATAACTACCTAAATTCTAAAATAAAGATGAGGGTTTTTTTTTTTCTTAAAGATTTATTTATTTATTCATGATAGAGAGAGAGAGAGAGAGGCAGAGACACAGGCAGAGGGAGAAACAGGCTCCATGCCGGGAGCCCAACGCGGGACTCGATTCCGGGACTCCAGGTTCGCGCCCTGAGCCAAAGGCAGGTGCCAAACCGTTGAGCCACCCAGGGATCCCAAGATGCAGTTTTCAAAAGCAACGAAAAGACAGTAGAGAGGATCACTGGCAAAGGCTACATGAGCACATTTAGGAAAAGCACAATTCATGGGGCACCTGGGTGGCTCAGGTGGTTAAGCATCCGACTCTTGATTTAGCTCAGGTCATGATCTCAGGGTGTTGGGATCAAGCCCCGAACTGGGTTCTGCACTGTGTGCAGAGCCTGCTTAAGATTTTCCCTCTGCCCCTCCCCCATCTCCCTCTATCTCTCTATCAAAAAAAGGGCACAATTTACTTGGAAAACAAATCTAAATAAATGGACGAAAGGAAACTGAAGCATCTTTGAGAAAGTCTAATTCAAATTTATGAGAGAAAGGATGATTCCCAAATGTTGATATAAACAGTAAGCAGAGGGCTAGGAGAGATTGAACAGAGAAAACTTTTTTTTTTTAAAGATTTTTATTTATTTGAGAGGAGAGAGCGCGCATGCATGCACAGTAGGGGAGAGGGGCAGGGGGAGAAGCAGACTCCCTGCTGAGCCAGGAGCCTCAATGCAGAACTCAATCCCAGGATCCTGTGCTGAGAGCAGACGCTCAACTGACAGAGCCACCTCGGTGCCTGAAAGTGGTTCTTAAAATACACAGATGCACAAGAAGAATCTGCATGTCTTTTGGTCTTTTGGAATAAAGGGAATGTGTGAAGAGGAACTGTACAGATGTCAATGGAAATAAACATAAGTGAATAGTTCAGGAAGAGGCTACACCTTCAGGTTTCTAACAGGACCAGAAGATGCAAAAGTAACAAGCACAATGTTAAACAAGGGAAGGAAGAACGACATGGATCACATTGCACAGTGCCTCTCAAACACTTTGTGGAGCAGGACCAACTGAAGGGAGCAGAAGAGAAGAGAGAGATAAAAAGAAATGGAAAACAGACACAGGAAAATTCAAGGAGGATCCAACCAGAGGGTTCAACAGAGACAAATGGGATTCTAGAAACAAACAATAGGATACAAAACTTTATAGAGGGAAATCATCATGAAAACTGCCTAGAAATGATGGACGTGAGAGAGAATTGCACTGTGGAGTATCCTGCAGAACTGAGGTGCTGCTCACCAATGTGGAACCATGAAAACTCAGAACCCTGGGGACAGAGGAACCCTACAAGCATTTGGTAGGGGTGACGGACGTACTATGTCACATACAAAGGACTAAGAATAGGGGTGCCTGGATGGCTCCATTGGTTAAGAGTCTGCCTTTGACTCAAGTCATGATTGTAGGGCCCTGGGATCAAGCCCTGCATTGGGCTCCGTGCTCAGCAGAGAGTCTGCTTCTCCCTCTCCCTCTCCCTCTGTTCTTCTCCTTCCACCTCTCCCCACTTTGCTCTCTGTTCTCTCTCTCTCAAATAAATAAATACAATATTTAGGACAAAAAACCCCACAATGGATCAAGAATCAAATTGGCTTTGAACTGCTTCACAGCAGCACTGGGGTAGAAGACAATGAAGCAATCCCCTTGAAATTCTGAAAGAAGATGGTTTCCAACTAATATATATATATTAGTTTCCAACTAATATATAGATATATATCCAGCCAGTGTGTGTGTGAAGGACATATTCAGAGATATCTCTTGAAATTTACCTCTTACATATGGTCTCAGGAAGCTACTACAGATGTGCTCCATCAAAATCAGGCAGTAAATCGAGAAAGGAAAACATGGGCACAGGAAGCAGGGGAAACAATTCAAGAGATAGCAAAAGACAACGGAGATGGAAGGTTAGAGTACCTGTGGCTCAATTTGACTAGAAGAAACAAGAAGTTTCCAGAAGAGAGGCCTTCAAGGAGACCGTGTTCATGAAATATTCGATGGTTTCAATGTTTCCAGGAGATGCATACAACTGACCAAAGCATTTGAAGTTGAACTAGTGATGGATATATAATAACCTGAGCAAAGACTCAAGTTGTTCGTGTACAATCCTGACACACTGCTGGGCAGGGGTGGTTGTGTCTCCACATGTTTTAGGATGGTGGCAGGGTGGATGTGTGTGTTAGGGGATATTAATAGCACCTCACATTGAAGCAAAAATCAGAAAAAAGCAATACATGAATGCAATTTTAGTCTGTAGGAAAATACTGAAAAGTATTGTGAGAATTGCTGCTGGGGAAAGGGGAATGGAGGGTATGCCTGGAAGGCAGAGGGCTGCTTTCCAGAAAAGCCTAGTAGAACTATCTGAGCACATCCATAATTGACACTGATTTAAAAAGAAGTTTTAAAATCTCTCACTGGAAAAATGGTCAGAGGGGATATATGCCCAACCAGAAGAGCAATTACCTCTAGGCTACACCTCCGTTTGATATCCTATTAAAGCAGAGATGGAGGGAGATTCTTTTCAGATGATCTTGGTCTCAGAGGCAAAGGGGCAGGAAAGCAAGAGTGGGAAAAGGAGGTAGCTAGTACAGGGCCATCGATACTCAGGTTACTATCCAGGGCAGCACTCTGTCCCACTGGGGACACTTTGAGAAACATGCAGAAGGTGCTTCTGAGTCATCTGCAAGGATGGGAGGCAGGCACATTTATCCATACTTTTGTCTCTCACTGTTTGGGAGGTACCTGTAGGCCTCACACCTCCGTCCAACCTCTGGGCTGCGGCCTGAGGGAGGAAGGGGAGAGAGTGCTGGGGCGCTGCGGCACACAGTGGGGTTGTTCTCCACAGCTGTGGCCAGAATTCTGGAAGAGTCAAGAGGACACGGAACAGCACAAGGCACATGTCAGCTATGGGATGGGACTAGGGTTGATGGTGATGAAGAGGGTGCCCTTGGCTCAGTGGTGCCTGGTAACCACTCTGGGGAGCCAGAGTACGGGGGTGGGAGTTTGGGGGGGTAGCCTTTGCCTTTGGCTCCAGCTGCTTTCTTACCTCCCCAGTGTTCTTACTTATATAGTGTTTAGCATTTTTAGTTTTCTGACAAGGACATTTTGATTTGCAGCAATCTTACTCATTACTTTCCTAAGGATGAACAAGCATTTTTAATGGATTTAAAATGCAAGTCTTATTGCAATCTCAGGCTATGAGACAGAGGTGACTGTAGCTTACGCAGGGGCCCAAGAGAGTTCATGGTCAAAATGATTCCAGAGCATTCAGAAGACAAAGAGCTACCCATTAGCTCCCAGCTTGCCCCACATCTTAGCTAATATCGGCTGGGCTGGACTGTGGCATCTCTGCAGGAGCGAGCCAGAATGGCTGCCATCATGAAGGGAACAGGGCTATGCTGCAGTCATTTCCAGGAACTCCTGTGTTTTCTGTTTTCACAAGAATGGATTTTTATTTTATTCTATTACAGTGCTTCTATATATCTATACACAATATTGAGTTATATCTATAATTGACATCTCTCTATATATCTATATCTCATTTCTATATTATACCTATACCTATATTTATAACTATATCTGCATAATATAATCTATAATTAAATCTACGTAACTATGTCTTATATCATGGTTTACTTTCTTATTTTATAATAATACCTTATTGTATGAGAAATTTCCTGCTCCAATGAATCCTAACAAGATCGTGACTGCATTTAAAACAATACAGAGGGCGCTAAATGACAATGTGGTCACCTGGCAGTGCCAGGAAGGATTAAGAACCTCATGGTGGGCCCACTCTTTTATTTACATGGAGGAGGATGTATACAGTGGGGCAAGAGAAAAACAGCCTCTGGCAGAAGGGAGCAAGTGTAACTCAACAGACGGGGGGTGGGGGGATACTAGCAGAAATTAACAATATAAACATGTCACTACTATATACACAATTCAAAATGGTCACTAATTCCAAAACAACTTTTAAAAATACATTTTATTTATTTGAGAGAGGGAGAGTGAAAGAGAGAACACGAACATGAGTGGGGGACAGGAGAGGGGAAAGGGAGAAGCAGGTTCCAGGTTGAGCAAGGAGCCCGATGCGGGGCTCAATCCCAGGACCCTGAGATCTTAACATAGTTAGGATCATCTTAACATTAACCTAACATGATCCCAGGATCATAACCTGAGCTTCGCAAAGGCATATGCTTAACAACTGAGCTGCCCAGGAACCACCCCTCAAACAATTTTAATAACATGGGCATTATCAGAAGGTGATCAATGTTTTCTCGACCATCAACATCTCCTCTCAGGTATGGCTAATCTTTTCCCTACTTTTAGCCGTATTTCTAGCTGAAGCCTCCCCCTGGGGCCTGGAGCTAATTAAGTGTTCCAGCTTAAAAGACCTTTCCTTCTCCCCCATGTTGTGCCACAGCATGATTGTGAGCTGTAAGGGGTGGCAGATGAGAAAATATGAAAATGGTATTTAATTAGGCAGAGTAAACAATAAGGTCAATAGCAACTTGAAGCTGACATCTGTCTCCGAACAAGCAGGCAAGCTACCTCCAGGTATGGGCGACAGAGAAGGGAGCTTATGCTGCAGGCTCCTGGGGTCCATTCCACTTGTAGTATCTACCTCTGTTTCAGAGGCAATGAGACATTTGATAAAAGAAAACAAATAGCGATACCTCACTGTATCTAGGAAGAGAGTAGGAAAAACCCTCCAGCTGTTTAGCACTGCAATGTTCAGGCTTCATTTCATTTTGCTTTTAAAAGTAACCAGGGAAATGAAAAATGTTCTATAGTGAACTCCACGAGCAGGGTGTGCACGGCTTGTAAGCCTGACATCTTGAGTTGTGCTGCATCACTTTCATCTGATGCTATCAACAAACAGGACAGAGTTGGAGAATCTCTTAGGTATTTGTCAAGCCCCAAACACTTTGTAAATGAGCAAGGGCGGGTGGAGAGATGACAGATGTTACTGATTTACTGCTAGGATGGATGGCACATGAAGCGGGATTATAGTTGGGGTTAATATTAGAATATCAAAAGCCCCACAAATGGAAAAATGACCAGTGCAGCTGTATCTGGGGTGATCAGAACAGTTTCTGTCACAGTTAATCTTATGCATCAACTAGACTGGGTCATGGGGTGCCCAGATATTTAGTCAAACATTGTGGTTTGTCCGTGAGAGTGTTTTGGGGGTGAGAGTAACACTGGAGTCAACAGGCTAAGTGAAGCAGACACTGTCCTCCCTAATGTGAGTAGCATCAGTCAATCAGTGGAAGGCCTGCACAGAACCAAAATAATGGACCCTCCCATAAGTTCAAGGAACTCTGGCCTGACCACACTGAGCTGAGACATTGGTCTTTTCTTGCCAGTGGCGGTGAATGGAAAGATCAGCACTTTGTGGGTTTCAAGAGTGCTGGATTTCTGAATGGAATTTATACTATCAGTTCTCAGGGTGCTCAGGCCTTTGGGCTCAGACTGGACCACACCATTGGCTCTCCCCAATTTCCACCTTGCTAACTGCAGATGTGGGGATTCCTCAGCCTCTATTATTGTGTGAGCCACTCCTTATAAGAAATCTCTTTATACACACACACACACACACACATACACCCCAATGGCTCTGTTTCTCTGGAGAACCCCAACTACTCCTGTTTCCAAACTCCAAATTAATGAAGTAGTAAAAAACCAAAACACTATTTTGATACCATGAATTACATGCAGAAATGTAAAGTTCACAAATTAATTAATTATTTTAAAGATTTTATTTATCTGATGGAGAGAGCAAGCAAGCACAAGCAGGGGGAATGGCAGAGGGGAGAGGGAGAAGGTGGCTTCCCACTGAGGAGGGAGGGAGCCTGACATGGGACTCAATGCCAGGACCCTGGGATCATGACCTGAGCTGAAGGCAGATGCTTAACCAACTGAGCAACCCAGGTGCCCCCCCAAATATATTTAATACCAGATTTCACTGTGAAGATTGAGGTCCAGGTCTTGGGCCTCAATGTTGTGTTGATACACAACATTCATTACCACCCCCAACTTGCATTCAATGGAGTAACAAGCCATGATGATTCCACCTCCTGTGTATCTATCCATCCACTTTTCTCCACAAGTGCCATCACCTTGTCCCTCAGGCCACAGTCTTAACTTACTGGAAGACAGCAACAGCCTGGTCATTACCCTTCCTCCTTCCTATTTCCCCTGCTCCTACTCACTCATCCCTCCACTCCTCCACTTAAAACACTCCACTGGCTCCTCACTGTCCACTAGATCAGGTCCAAAGTCATGGAGATGGCTTTGGGATCTGGTTTTTCCTTCCCTGTCTACCCCTACCATTCTCACCTTTTGTAGGTTCCACCTTCATTCAGCTCAATCAAAATATATTAGAACAAAGTCAGAAAATCTGTATTTTTTCAAGATAATTTCAAAGGTTAGTCATCCAGGTTTTGGAACCACTGCTTTGAAAATCATGTCCTTTGGGAACTGCAAAGGTAGCTTGTGACTATCCCTGTCATTGTAACAGTGGCCTGTAATTACTTGTTGAGTTGTCCTTGTTCTGACAGAATTAAGAGTTCTTTGAAGACAGGAACCATAGACTGACACATGCAGGACAACTGAGGCATGGGAAGTAGTCCTGAGCATGGGCAATGACTGTCATTGTCAGTGTACTGCTTTCATAAAAACTAAAGATTTTAAGTGACCACCAGACATGCTTCCTATGAGATGAGATGGGAAGGACAATACTATCTATATAGTGTTTTTGCCAACTTAAAAACAAAAAAAATCAAACCTAAACTAGATCAAGCCTCTCGATCTAACTACTGATTTTCAGAATATGCAGGATTAGAGGAGCTTGTTCAATGACACCATGAGAATGCCATTAGCAAAACCCAAAATGTACTAATTCAATGGATAAATGGTACGGTTTCATTGATAACAGATGGTGAGATAAAAAAGAGAGAAGGAGGGCAGCCCGGGTGGCTCAGCGGTTTAGCGCCACCTTCAGCCCAGGGCATGATCCTGGAGACCCGAGATCGAGTCCTGCATCAGGCTCCTTGCATGGAACCTGCTTCTCCCTCTGCCTGTGTCTCTGCCTCTCTCTCTCATGAATAAATAAAATCTTTAAGAAAAAAAAAGAGGGAAGGAAAAGCTTTATATTATTAAACACTTTAGAGGCACATCAACCAATGCCATGTGTGGATATAGTATGAGTTTTGATTTATCTATTGGGAAAAAAACCCTCAAGAGAAAACTGGTATGGCCTGAACATTGGTTATTTATTTTTAAGAGACTGGCTAATTTTTAGAGGGGGTGTGTGTGTGTGTGTGTGCATGCGTGTGATAATGATTATATTTTAAAAAACAGTGTCAAAGTGAAAAGATATTCAACACTGCTCATCCTTAGGGATATACAAATCAAAACCATGATAAGATACCACCTCACACACACACACACACACAAAAGATACCACCTCACATCTGTCAGAATGGCTAAAATTAACAACACAAGAAACAACAGGTGTCGAGGATGTAGAAAAACAGGAACTCTCTTGTACTATTTGTGGGAATGCAAACTAGTACAGTCTCTCTGGAAAACAGTATGGAGGTTCCTCAAAAAGTTAAAAATAGAACTATCCTACGATCCAGTAATTGCACTACTAGGTACTTACCCAAAGGGTATAAAAATACTGATTCAAAGGGGTACATGGAACCCAATGTTTATAGCAGCATTATCAACAATAGTCAAACTATGGGAAGAGCCCAGATATCCACCGACAGATGAATGGGTAAAGATGATGTGTGTGGGGGTGTGTGTGAGTACACACACATATATACATATGTCGATATATATATATATACGCACACACACACGTGTATATATATGTATGTATGTATATATATGAATATTACTCAGCCATCAAAAAGAATGAAATCTTGCCATTTGCAATCATGTGGAAAGAGTGAGAAAGTATTATGCTAAGTAAGTCTGTCACAGAAAGACAATTACCATATGATTTCACTCATGTAGAATTTAGGAAGAAAAATGGACAAACACACGGGAAGGGAGAAAAAAAGAGAGGGAAGCAAACCATATGAAACTCTTAATGACAAAGAACAAACAGAATTAATGGAGGGATGTGGGTGGGGGATGGGCATTAAGGTGGACACTTGTTATGACGAATGCTGGGTGTTTTATGTAAGTGATGAATCACTAAGTTTTCCTGAAATCCAATATTATGCTATATGTTAACTAACTAGAATTTAAATAAAAATTTGAGGAAAAAAATAAAAAACACTGTGTCTTGCTTTTTAAGAGGTACATTCCTAAAATACTTATGGATAAAACATATAATGTGTGGTATTTGATTTAAATTAAGAGTGTATGTGTGCAATGCCATGCCTAGGGGTACAAATGAAACAAAACTGGACACACGCTAATGAAGTGCTGAAGCTGGGTGATATGGGAGAGCACAGTGAGGTTCATCACATTATGCTTTTTGGTTTTGTAAATATTGTCATGAGAAATAAAGTAAAAAAGGAGGTAGAATAGGTCACTGATTTCTAAATCATGGTATTTCAGTTTCTTTAATGTGTCAATGTTTGTCAAGTTGGAGCCGGTTGCATAAACCTTCACAGAGCAGAAATAAGCAAATGTTAATAGGACTGCATTCTTTGATACCAAGAATTCTTTGAACACCTGATATTAACAAACACAAAACTCTTAGGTAAAGCCAGTTCCTCTTCTGAACCAGAATGGGTTGTAAAGAATTGCCAAAGAAAATTACCAAGGAGGACTGGGGCCTTGTTCTTCAATAAAGATGTTCTCTTCTTTTCCATGGGAATTTCTAGCCACATTTTGGTGCTAAAATGAATGTGCTCATGTCCTTCTGGCTCTTCACACTAAGTTGATAGAATGAAGGGACATTTAGTTTTAGTACAGTAGAAAGTTAAGAGGTAGAGGAAAGGGCAACCCATATTGAGGCTGGTTTTTTTTTTTATTTTTATTTTTTAAGTGACACTTGAAGAAAAACTCTTTACAAATTATACTATGTAATTAAATGTAGGTCATTTAGAATATCCTAAGTGATACCACAAGAAAGAAGAGCACAGGTCCTCTGAACCGAGTATCAATGTGAAAAAGTCTTTGTAGTAATATATGAAAATTATACGGGGGAAAGGATCTTTGCAACTATTTGTCAATTACACAAGTATTCCAAGTGGCCTTTAGCTTTCAATTATAAGAGATTTCCCTCTTTGTTTCTGTGCTGAAATGACTTAATTTGCAAAGATTGTCCACTGTATGGGCATCTTTTTAATTTGCAGACTCTGAAAAGCACTGATTCATATATATATATATATATATATATACATGGACATCTACTCTGAGTTTTTAAAGAAAGCATAAATAAAAATCGGGCTTGGTAAAGATAGATAAAAGTGACTTTCAAGTTTCAGAGTAATGAGTGAGCCAATCATAATGGAAAATAAATTATCATTTGCTTTAAAGTGGATAAAATACATATAAAATACTATTTTTTTAGAGTATGATAACCTTTAACAATAGTTTTTCATTCTCTTAAGAAAAATGTATAATATGTCAAATCCACTCACCAACCCATCCATTCATTCTTCTTCCCTCTTTTTGTTTAGCAAAGCAATAAAGGTACAATGGAAAAATAAGATGGAGGGAGGATTGAAGTGAAAGAGGAAGGAAGAGAAAAAAGAATGAAAAGATGGAGATTATAAATGGATGATGTCATTGCATCATTTTAAATTTTTTGCCATTATTAAAATTCCACACTCGAGTGTAACATTTGTTATAAAGCAATGAACTGACAATGATACATCATTACCCAAAGTTCATAGATTACATGAGGGTTCACTCTTGGTGTTGTATCATACAGAGTTGTTTTACTGCCCTAAAAATCTGTGTTCCATCCCCCTCATCCCTCCCTTCCCAAGCCCTGTTAACCACTGATCCTTCTATTGTCTCCATAGTTTTGCCTTTTTCAAATGTCATATAGTTAGAATCATACAGCATATAGTCTTTCCAGGTTGGCTTTTTTCACTTAGTAATAGATATTTAAGGTTCCCCCAAATCTATTCATGGCTTGATCCCTGGTCTCTTTTTAATGCTGGTCTCTTTTTAATGCTGGTCTCTATTTAACTCTCTGGATTATCCATTCATTTACTGAAGGACAACTTGGTTGCTTCCAAGTTTTGGCAATTAATTAATAAAGCTGCTATAAACATTTACATATAAGTTTTTGTGTGGACGTAATTCTTCATCTCATTTGGGCAAGCCACAAGGAGGGCAACTGATGAATTGAAAGAGTGTCTTTAGTTTTATAAGAAACTTTCACAGTGTCTTCCAAAGTGGCTGTATCATTTTGCATTCCCACCAGCAATGAATGAGAGTACCTATCGCTCCACATCCTCATCAACATTTGATGTCCTTAGTGTTTAAGATTTTGATCATTTTAATGGGTGTGGAGAGGTATCTCATTGTTATTTTAATTTGCAATTCCCTAATGACATGATGTTGATGAACATCTTTTTTATAAATTTACTTGCCACCTGTATGTCTTCTTTGTTAGGTGTCTGTTCAGGTCTTTGCCCATTGTTTTGTTTTGTTTTGTTTTGTTTTCTTTTCTTTTCAAGATTTAACTGGTTATTCAACAGACATTTATTGAGATTCTATTAAGGGTCGGGTACTGTTCAAGGCACTAAGGAAACAAATACACAAGAAGGCTAGAATCCCTATCTTCACTGAACTTACCTTCTAGTAAAATATAAAACACTTAAACCAACAAATAAAAATTCCTTCCAACTACTGCTGTTGTGACCAAGAAACTACCAGGGGATCTGGTGGGGATTAATAGGGTAGGGCTGCTTCAACTTGGGGGAGGTCTTTCTGAGGAGAAGATATCTGAGCTGAAGGATGTGCTCCAAGCTCAGAGGTAGGTCAGCTGACTTAAATCACAGTCAATAAGGAAACAGAGATTGTGATTGCCAGCTTAGAGTTTTATATTACAAGCATAATTGACAATAATTTTTCCACTTTTCTTGTGCTTTGAGTCCCTTTGTTGTCAGCCATCACCCCATATAGGATGCCATAGTGGATGGGGCAGGAAGGAAGTTGAGGAAAGGGAAAAAAAATGTCAGGAGAGTAAAACTGTTTGAAGGCAATATGGAGGTACTTCCTTTCCCCCTCCATGTCTCCATGTGGATTTGGAAGTTATTATTCCTCTGGGAAACATCTGTTTTAATTTTGGTTTCTTAAACCAATGACTGTTCATGGAAACCAAAGTGGGACTCTCCTTCCAGTTGGAGACTCATACTCTTTGATGTGACCATGAAGCACCAACTTACATTGACACCATAAGATTTTTGTTGTATAAAATGACTTCTTGACAAGCAGTTTGCCTCTAAAGTTCATTCTTTCTCATACTTCCTTCTCTCCATGTTATGGCATGACTTACTCCCAGTATGTATGGTTTCTCATGTAATTGCAATAACTCTAAGAGTAGATATTAGTTCTGCCTAACTGAAGTACAGAGAGGGAAGAAACTTGCCAAGTTCACACAGAAACTGGTGTATCATGGAGATGGGACCAAGCCCAGGTCTGACTCTAGAATCTTCCACATTATTCCAATACTGCTGAGTTTTCTATCTCCCTTCTGAATCTTAGCCCCAGGTTCACAGTATTTTTATTTCTTCTGACTCCACGAAGCACCATGATGGAACAGCTGCCAAACTAGCTCAATACCCTCTAACACACCGACAGCCACTTATCCCGCTTCAAAACTGCTTTGCTACTGATGATGGTGGTAATGTACTAATAACAAAAAAACAGTTAATGTGAATAACCAGATAACCAGATGGGAAAAAAAATCATTAATGAGAAGAAAATAGTCCTTAGTGTAAAGCATTTCTTAAATCTCTGCCTATGTTTGATAATTGTTCTACCATTATCCATTTTGTAAGATCAGCAGAATGTAGATGGAAAAGATGTTAAATTACCCATAGAATTGCTAGATATCTTTAAGATAGCTAAATGAGTGACATATCTTAAGGATTTTTACCTCCTGAAATTTACTTTGGAAGCTGAAAGGGCTCAACTTAGAAAATTGGGTCTAAACCCAATGATTCTATTGTTAGAAATTTAAGGTTTGAAGCTAACATAAAACTAAAGTAGGGCAGCCCGGGTGGCTCAGTGGCTTAGCGCCTGCCTTCAGCCCAGGGTGTGATCCTGGAGACCTGGGATTGAGTCCCACATCAGGCTTCCTGCATGGAGCTTGCTTCTCCCTCTGCCTGTGTCTCTGCCACTCTTTCTCTCTGTGTCTCTTATGAATAAATAAATAAAATCTTTAAAAAAAAAAAAAAACTAAAGTAGGTTGAGGCCCTGTTGTTAGAAAAACCAGACTGTTTATGTTGCAGGCACCATAAGCCAGAAAAGTGACTCTTGGCAGTGGGGGGGGGGGGGGGGGGGCAGTAGTGGTGGCATCAATACTGACAACCATCACTAATACCCATATTTGGTAGATAAGACATTTGAACTATTAAGACTTTTTTTTTTAAAACAACTCTTCATTTACTGCACTATTTCCATTAGAAAGGAAAATGCCTATAAACTCTGGGCATCCCTTTATTGCTAGAAAAAGACAGAAGAGATGAGAAGAGAGGAGAAGAGAAGAGGAGAGGAGAGGAGAGGAGAGGAGAGGGAAGAGGTGAGGGGAGAGGGGAGGGGAGGAGAGAGGAGATACATCAGGTGTTAGGAGATACATCAGGTGTCAGCTGGGGACCCCACAGTGAGCAGTCTTATACTCAGTGATAGGGAGATATGCAAAGAGAACTGATGAACTGGGAATAAAAGCTATGGAAATGTAGAGGACATGAGCTCATTTCATAATGATTCTATGCCTTTTACCTTTTTACAATGGATAATAGCTTGGCCATGATGGAATGGTCCGAAAACATTTCTAGCTTTCACATTATAATTTTAGAGGTTGAAAGAAAGGCTGATATTAGAGCAAGAGACTCTTGGTATCTGCCAGGTGTCACCATGAATAAGGATATTCCCATAATGTCAGTGGCTCTGCCCCCAGATGCTGATTTTGCCAGTACATGTGACAAACTGAGATACTCCTATTGTTACACGTTATGGCTGCTGGTGGGGGTGCTCTTTTGTCCTTCTCTGGCTCTTCAGCACATCTAAAACATGCTCCATTACTGTTGTCATGGTCACTACCACTGCCATTACTATTGGCTTCACTGTTATTACTGCACCAGCCAGCAGTCTGGAGTGTTCTCTGTACCAGAATCCATGCTATGTGCATGATCCCCTTCAACCCTAAGGTCAATTCAAGGGAGGTGGTGCTCTTATTTATCCTCATTTTGCAGATAAGGAAGCAGAAGTAGTGACATTAAAAAACCTCAAAGGGGCAGATGACCTGACCCAAGGACCACACATTTTATATCCTTAATCAGGCCCTAGCTTATGAGATAAAAATGGGGAAGAGGGAAAGAAGTAGCCTTGGGTTTGCTGCATGTTCTTGGTACTTTCAAGAAAACTTCCTAGAAATCTCTCAGGTTCCTACTTCCAAAAGTGGCTGTATTATTCTTGAAAGCTTTATCGTTTTAGAGGATTTCACTTGTTTTCATTAATTACAGATTACTCCTTGAAATGACAGACTTTTAACATGATTAGCAGAAACATCTCCAAGTAGATGATAATGTTCCCTGAAATTAGTAACCAAAAATGCACCTCTCACCAATCAACAAAAGCAAAACAAAAAATTCATTAATTTGGGGCTAATGTGGATAGATTTTCTGATATTCATTGAATAATTCAATGAATCTGTGAGGCATGTGTAGTAATATCAAAGGAGGTTAAGTATTCAGTGAGATGTCAATATTGCTGCTGTCAAGTCACTTAAGAGCACAAAAGGGAAGATGTGAGACAAACACATCATTTGGTACAAACCAAACAATGACAGGAGTCTTAACAGAAGTGGAGGTGAGGTTTCCTGGACATTATAGAACTGTACTGCTCAAGATGTGCTCTGTGTTTTAGACACTTATATTGCAGTTTAACAGAGTATTTTCATGTCTACTGAATCAATGTGTAGTAAAAAAGAAGGGAGGATGTAGTGGGGCTCTTGGGGGGGCACAGTCAGTTAAGTGTCCGACACTTGGTTTCAGCTCAGGTCATGATCTCAGAGTAATGAGATCCAGTCCCACAACAAGGAGTCTGCTTGATATTCTCTCTCCCTCCCCCTTTCTCTCTCAAATAAATAAGTAAATCTTAAAAAAAAAAAGAACTCTGCTTGCATTTTGTATGACCTATTTAATTTTTTCATTTCATGTTTCTAGTAATTCTCATTCATTTTGCAAAAGTGCTGATAAATGATCAACTGTAAATAACTGGTTCTTTACCACTGAAGCCTGAGAAGTGGTATATTCTAGAGCGATGTTTAAGGCCTAGTGTCAATAAGTATCATACCACATTTTACTTATTAGAACTCAATCTGACATTCATTTGGATATACATATCCATACATTACCGTTTTTTATATATAATACCTGCATATACTATTTAAAGTCACAAAAATCTCTTTAAAGATATTCTGAGTTTATACTCTGGTAATTCAAATAGGAAATAAATCTGCATAAGAATAATGTGACATCAGGCTAAAGATATGCTTTAAAAACACACAAGCCATAACCAATTGAGATTCAGAACCTTTGATGAGCCATGAAGTGAATATTTAAAAATCAACAATTAATGATGAGCATTTTTTCTTAAATGAAAAAAGACAAGGTTATAATGAAAGACCATTCCTATCGCCAAGGCCAACTAAAAGATGACGTAAAAAGAGATGAGGAACACTGTTGTTCCAGAAATTTTTCAGCTGTAGAATACTGCTTGGCACAGAGTAGGTAGGTGCTCAATAACTGCTGAATGAAAAAAAAAAAGGTATTTAATAATATATAACCAAGCAGTGGATCTTAGTTATTAACATTGGGATATAATGCTGGAAGATGTTTCCTTAAAGGAAAAGACATTTTTTTATGGGAAGACCCAATTCTGTTCTAAACTTAGAGCATGCAGATTCTTAAGAGAGCGGCTTGCTCTGAAAGATGCTCCAGTATGAGCTGAGGCTTTGTCAGTGACTAGGTGTAAGACCTTCTTTATCCTCCTCCTCAGGACTTGATTTCTTTGCCTATACAACGGAGATAATAGAGCTCACTTCACAAGCTAACTGGGAGGAGTAGATGACATGTTATACAAGCATTTCACTCATGCCTGGTACTTATTAAGCACCTAAGAAATGGGAAATAGCAGTAGTATTATGTGGAAGCATGTGATGCTGTCAATTTTGCACCATTCTGACCTACAACAATGGCAGTTTCTTATGTTTTGACTTAATATTAATGGTATCTGGCTTCAAATACAGTAAAAAGAACCTTTCTGCTAAAAATAATTCATCAGGCAGAGATTGATGTATTCGTTTCCTGTCACCTCCACTATTGTATCTGCCAACGTATGTCTCCTGGGCTGCTGTCCAAGTTACAAGAAGGGATGTATGAGCCTGGGAAGCATGTCACACGTGTTGCTATCAGAATCCTCTGACTGCCTAAGGGGAGGGTCTGCCTATGACA
The DNA here is from genome assembly GCF_003254725.2 of Canis lupus dingo. Lineage (NCBI taxonomy): Eukaryota > Metazoa > Chordata > Mammalia > Carnivora > Canidae > Canis > Canis lupus. Next base: position 6,663,713 of record NC_064266.1, on the reverse strand, counting down.
TGCATACCTACACTGCTCTGGTTCCTTCAGGGCCATAAGGGAAGCCAGAGGGAGATCCTTCCATCTTACAAACCCTCAAAGATTCTATGGCTCTTTGTGAGCCAAAGTGCTGGGCGGCTTTCTCGAGCATGAGATGCTGGCCCTGCAACTTTGTGTGGGTGGAGCACATACAAAGTTTATCAGTGAGAGATATCACTGGACACTATATTTCTACCCCTCCATTCACCATCATCATCTTCTTACTCGCTTCTGCCTTGTATGGGGCAGTATAAGCAATGCTACAAGCCCCAGGCTCCCACATTCATACCACTACCACCACCATACACATTGCTAATATACCTCTTTTCCAAAACATCCCAGGACATTTAGAAATTCTTGTTACTACCCCTCATTTTACAAATAATTATTGTAACAGGATATATAATGTGGTGATAAATATAGTTTCTTTCTATGTCTTTAATATGAAAATATTTTATATTTTCTATCAACAGACTCTGAACACTATCAATGTTGATAGATGTAAATAAACACAAGGCCCAAATCATGGAAATATTTTAATAGAAAGGCAGATTCAAAACCCACTGAATGTCTGCTTAATACACTGCTTTATACAGCCTACTTAGGGTAAGGAGGTTTATAAAGTTGCATTTCTAGATTTAAAAAATTGTCAGACAATTCCTTTTGAGCGAACACTATGTATACCAGTGTGTACTAGCTCAAATGTGGCCTACTAAAATCCATTTTTCTGTATATGTTTATGTACTTAGTTTTATCTCTAGGTAAAGTTTCATATAGGAATTTAAAATATACGCTCTTGGACATAAATGTCTTATTTCTCTTTATATTCTATATAATATGTATAGTGAATTAAATTCAACAGGAAACTCAGGGAAAGTAATTATGTTAATCTTCACATGAAAATACACTAAATCAAATGGTGACTTCTGATGTCAGATGAAAAAAAAAATAGTCACCCAGCATAATACCCTCCAGTTCCATCCACGTCAAAGCAAATGGTGGGTATTATGCTGAGTGAAATAAGTTAATTGGAGAAGGACAAACATTATATGGTCTCATTCATTTGGGAAATATAAAAAATAGTGAAAGGGAATAAAGGGGAAAGGAGAAAAAATAAGTGGGAAATATCAGAAAGGGAGACAGAACATGAAAGACTCCTAACTCTGGGAAACGAACTAGGGGTGGTGGAAGGGGAGGTGGGCAGGGGTGGGGGTGAATGGGTGACAGGCACTGAGGGGGGCACTTGACGGGATGAGCACTGGGTGTTATTCTGTATGTTGACAAATCGAACACCAATAAAAAATAAATTTATTAAAAAAATAGTCACAATAGTCATGGGAAATTAACTCAAGAATCTCAGATTAATTTTTCCATTAAAGTGAAATTAAATCACACTCACTCTTGAAAAGGACGTGATATTCTAAGATTTAACCATCATGTTAGGAGAAATACATTTAATTTAAAACTAAGGGCTTATTTCCACAAGGTGTGGGATCCATTCTTCAAAGGCTATCACCGCCAGCCCAGGTGGCTCAGCGGTTTAGCGCCGCCTTCAGCCCAGGGCCTGATCCTGGAGACCCGGGATCGAGTCCCACGTGAGGCTCCCTGCATGGAGCCTGCTTCTCCCTCCGCCTGTGTTTCTGCCTCTCTCCTCTCTCTCTCTCTCTCTCTGTATCTCTCATTAATAAATAAATAAAATTAATAAAAAAAGAATAAAGGCTATCGCCACATGTAGATAACAGTCATGGGCAATGGAAGGGGTCCTTGTATAAGCAGAGACGTTAACACAGAACTCTGTTCAACAGTTGCTGGGTTTAGTCGGGCTAAATTATTAGGGGTGAGAGACTGAAAGAACAAACATGGGTCCACCTAAATACCAGGAATGAAAGAGGATCCTGTGCTGGGCTCTGACCCTGAAAGCTGGAATGGAAAGAGAAGAGTCACCAAGGACAGAGCTCACAAATGCACAGTACACAGGATGCCCAATCTGTTGTGGCAAAGCTGGGTGTCATGTGAATTTAAATGGAGCCCTGCGAAGCTAGGGATGACAACAGTGTATTTCCTATTGGTTTATAAACTTATTTTTACATACTATCGTCCTCCACGTTTCAATTAAAGGTAAGTCTAGGTAGCTGAGGTAGGTAAAGGGTAGGTAAAGAAAACCATTACCAGTTCTATTCTTATTTTTACATTTTTTGTATGATACAATCAAACCTCTCAGAGACCTTAATTGAGCAGGCTCACCATGATAATCTTTCCCTTGAAGGCAAATTCTTCAGTTGAAGGCAAATTCTTCAGTTGGGTATCAGGGTCATGCAAACTCATAGAATGATTTTTAGAAACCTGCCATGACTCATTCAAGGCTCAGACTTTGTAGATCTAGGACATCTTCAAACACCTAGCTCTTATAGTAGAACTCAAATGCCAGTAAGGATGGCTACCGCATGAAACTCTTCTTTCTTCAGAGCAGTTCTATATGAGGATCTCAAAACTCTAAACTGCCCCTCGTGGACCACAATCTCCTAATTTTTAATTTCTCTCTGTTTTCCACTTCTCCCCCTCTTTTGCTCTCACTGGACCCTCCACCCTCTGGATGTTTCCCTAATCCTTGGTTCCTTGGCATTAGGTGGACCCCATGGGCAGCCACTTCAAACTGGCTGTCACTAAGAATAAGAATAACTCCTAATTTTTATGTAGTACTTCATGATTCATGATTCAGAAAGGGCTCTCTTGGGCCTACTCTTACCTGAGTTCACTTGCAATAGGTCTTATTATTATTATTAATTATTATTATTATTTTTGGTATTATTCTTTTTAAAGAAGGAGCAAAGAGGACTTTGAGAGGGCCCATGAAAGCTTGCTGACATGAGACTGCAGCCAGTTGTTAGTAATTTTATCCTACCTACCTTGGTGGCAAGAGATACAACCCAGGGCACCCATGACTATGTGCCTTAGCACACAGACTCAACCTCATTAGCATCAGATTCCAACCAAATAAGCAAGTCTATCTTGAAAAGAAATGCAAATCATATAAAGCAGTCAACAATGCGTACTGGCAGTGAGGCACTCCGAAAAACAACAGTTGTGTTGAACCAAAGTTCTATATGTAACTGGCTTAGAAGATTAAAATAAGTCAAACAAAACCTAACCATGACTAAAATAGGGATGTGTCTTTTTGCTTCCAATTCTCTCAAAAAAGTAACAATAATGCAGTACTATATATCTTCAGTTAATTAATTCAAGGTTTTTTTGTAGCAAGCTTTTGTACCTCATTCTGTATTACAGACCATCTGTCTCTGTGAATAGTTAGTTCTCCCCCACAGACTGCTTCCTAACCCTTAGAATAAATGTTATCTCCTTCAAAGCCAGAAAAATGTTCTGTTAGACCAGAGGGGGGGGATGAGGACTTACATTTCAAATAAACAGATACTGTTATTATCATCTACACCACCCCCACCTCTGGTGTTAATGAAGCAGCACTTTCACACCCCTAACAAGACCCATGGTGTTCATGACAGAACAGTTCTCACTGGTCAATCAGATGGCCAAATTTCTACCTAGAGAAAGAAAAGCTTAGTTCTATTACCTCTAAGTGACTTCGCCTCTCAGCAATCACACGTTCATCCTTGTTTCCAAATAGTTTCTTTGGAGGGAACTCAAGGGTAGCAAGCTGAAATACATATTTTATAAGAGATGTATTAATATTACACTTTTGATCCTTGGGTTTTTATTAATCTATTATTTGGAGTCTCTATCATGGGGTAAAGGGAAGAAGTTGGAAGTTTAAAGATGGTAGGTCCTCCCTTGCTTTGTCACCAACCGACTGTGTGACCTTGAACAGACAGGGCAAGATTCCACAACAGTCAAATGAGAAGGAGGGATGGGAACTCAAAGGAAGAGCAGGTCTGAGTCTCATTTCATCTCAGACAACATATTACACTCTTTGTCAGATGGCACTTCACAAGTTTTATTTGTTAAAACACAAGTTTCTTCTTTTAGTCCCCTTCTTATACTAGAATTCAATTATTTTGTGCTGAGATAAGAATTTGAAAACTTAACTTGCACACTACCCGAGCATTTTGTAAAATAGTTCTGAGACCATTGTTCAGGTTCTTTAAACATTCTATATTGCCTTTTTTATAGCTACTGTTACAAATGAAGAATTGCTGTGTGAAAAGAGGACCTCTCCTTGAATCTTTTCACCTTGTTTCGTAGAGAATAAAGGTTCAGAATTTGTTTTTAGCCAGGTCTTGGGATTTCATAGTTATTTTCTTTGTGCTTCTCTTCTTGGAGGTATTAAAATCGTAATAAAAAGATAAGTTTTATTATAGACTAGGAGGCAAGAAAGAACTCTATAATCTGGTGGGAACCTGCCCAGCCAGTGCTGCTCTGGTTGAATGAATGCTGAGCAGCAATAATTGCTGGTGTTGATGAAATTCACTACTTCCTGCCTTCCTCACCTTGTCAGGTTCAGACAATTTGAGAAGCCAAGAAAAAATTACCAAGAAAAAATTAACAACATTTCTTCCACAGTACAAGTCATACAATATGCCACAAAAGCCCTATTTTATACATATGTAAATCTCTTATTTGATTTAAATTTTATTACCAAAGGAATCAAAAATTAAGAAGTAGCATCTTTCTATGTGTGTGTGTGTGTGTGTGTATATATATACACACACACACATACAGATATGTACACACAGGGCTTTAAAAACTTAATACTATAGTATAAGAATAAAGTGCACATATCGTAAGTGAACAACGTGATGAATTTTCAGCACCTCAACACACTGTAACCACCAGCCAGATCAAGAAAGAGAACATGCCCAGCACCCAGGAACCCACCAAGCACTACCAGTCATGCCCTCTTGCCTTCTACAAAGGTTGACTAGCCTGATTTCCAACAAGTGCAACTCAGCATTGCCTATTTTTGAACTTTCTGTAAATAGTATCATGCAGCATGAACTCCTTTGTATCTGCCTTCACCACGCTACCTCACGTTTGTGAGATTCATTCACGTTGCTGTGTGTACCAATAGCTTGATCTTTCTTGTGGCTGTATACTATTCCATTATATGAACATTCCACCATTTATTTTTTCAACTGTCTCTTGTTATATGGGGCTTTTGGTTTCTAGTTTTTGGCCATTTGGAATTGTGCTGTTACGAACATTATTCTCTAAAGGCATTCCAATGAGCATATGCAGGGATTTCTGCTGGTCAGAGTCTTAGGAATAAAAATGCTGGGTTACAGGATATGAAAGTGTTCAGCTATATTTGATATTATCAGATGGTTTTCCAAAGTGGTTTAACTACCTGACACTCCCATCAGCAGTGACTGAGAGAGATCCAGTTGCTTCAGATTCTCACCCACATCTGGTGCTGTGGTATTGCATCTTCGCAATTCTGGTAGGTATGCAGTAATTTCTACTGTGGTTCAAGTTTGCATTTTTCTAATGAGGAATGATGTTGGAGCATCCCTTCACATGCTCATTGACCATCTGGGCAGTCATTTTTGGGAATTGTCTGTTCAACTCTTTTGGTCATTTTTTTTTAGGTATCTTTTTCTTATCAAAAGTAATTCTTCCTTTTTACTCTCTTTAAGGTATCTTTGATGACTTTATGGTCCTTTTTTAAAGTTAATTGCAGTTGGACAAATGTTTACTGCCTTCACACTCTAGCATTCTTCTCTACCAAAGCTGAGAAAACTTGGGGTGGATGAGGTGTGGCACCTCTCCTCCTTCTGTTAACAGGTTCTAATTCTGTTGCTGACACTGGGAGCTTTAGAGTCAGTTCAAGGTAAAGTTAAAGACAATGGACACTGATTTAAGACAGACCAAGTCTGAATCTTGGCCTTACTGCTATCTAGCTGCCCAGTCAGGTTTCTCTCAGCCTAAATATTCTCTGCTGAAAAGAAGGCAATGATACTAAACTTCACCAGGTTTCTGTGAAGATTTAATGGAATAACAACAAATGGACCTTAGCTAGTGTTCTTATTTGTTAGAGATATGCTCATTACTAAGAAAGCATCATGCCATTTGGTCCTGGGCTCTCTCTCCATCTCTGCATTGGTGATGTGATTTCAAGGAGCAAAAAGTTTTCTGGAACTCTGGCCTCACTGGCACAAGCACACTTCTTGTATGTTGCAGTTTAGAGGAGACAGGTACAACAGAGCTCGTCTTTTGAACTTCATCCAGCCCTGATTTTATCTTGTACAAGTGTGTTTCCCACCCCCCCAACGCGGTGATGCCAAAACCTTGGCAGGCATGCTTTCACAGTTGGTTTTGTCATTTTCTTATATGGCTGATGAAGTGATGTGGTTTCTGTCAGGGGAAATTTATAGTCACACTTGCATGCTCAATCAGAAATGGCTCACAAAGAGGACTTTAGGCAGCTGAACCAGGTGGGGAGTGAGCATTTAAATATCCCTGTCATCAATAGGAATACTCTAGGTGAAGGATAACATTTTCTGCTGTTAATATCCACCCCGCGAAATAAGCAGGTATAAATTATGGGTCATACTGTTGTTCAGATTTTTAGGAAGAAAAGGGCACCTGTTAACAACTTTCAGACATATAATCAGAGGACTATCATATTCAACCATTTAAACTTTTGAGACAAGGAAACACAGTTCCAGACTCAGAAGGGAGGGTGCCAATCACACTTTGCTCTTCCTACTCTCCGCTGGGTGTCCCAGGCCAGTGATACAGAGAAATGGAGACCTAGGTAGGCAGGCAGGGCTATGATTCTTGCCTGGCTGTGGCATGGTCTTTGGGATCCTAGGCATGTACCTGTCCTTCCCCTTACCTGGGCCTGCTTCCTCACTGTGAAACAGGAAACAATCATCTTTTAGCTGTAGAATATGAATATTATTTGCTTTTAAGGTAGTCTTGACGAGTGGGTGGGTGAGGAACTAGGACTCAACATAGGCTGAGGGAAACCTGGCAATCTGAGAGGCACTCAGACTGCATACCTCATCAACCTCATTAAATTCCTGTTGACAACTGGATTGCATTCCTGCCCAGGTGTTCAATTCCACAGCCCTACCCTGGCCAGGTCTGACAGTGTCTATTGCCAGGGCTAAGCAAGGAAAGGATAACTTGCTTCTGGAAACAAACAATCCTGCCCAAAACAAAGATGAGGAGGAGCCAGATTCCTCATGTGTGAAATGAGGAAAGTATTGGTATCTGCGTCACGGGGTTGCTGCAATAATACATTAAGATAATGCCATAAACCACTTAGCACACCCCCTGACACCTGGTAAATGGCAGTGTAGCATAAAGGTTCCCATTTCTCAAGGGGCCTTCACTACATGAGTTCTCATCCTCATGGCAACCTGTGAGGAAGGAAGGGATTTCCATCCCAATAGGTCAGAATAAAATTGAGTTGCAGAAAGTTGATCAATCCAAGATCATGCAGTGGGGACAAGCCAAGCTGGGAAACAATCCCAGGAAACTCTCAGTTCAGCTTTTCCCCCCAGGGAAAAAGTTGCACCCCCCAGGTTCTTGGTTTTGGACTCCTCCAGAGGGCTGAACTTGTAAAGTTGATTCCTGCCCCAGACTTGCCAAAGGAGACTCTCTGGGATGGAGCCCAGGAACTTAAACTTTATAAAGATAAGGAACCTACATCTTATATACATTAGGAAACTGAAGTGCAGTGACCACTTTTCATCAAGTGTGGGCCTGGGACAGAATTCACAGTCTGACTCTAGAGCAGCAATCAGAGACTTCCTGGAGGAGGTGGCAGCATTTGACAATGTGGGTCTCAAAAGGAAGAGAGGGTACAAAGGGGGAGGGTACAGCACAAATTATGGCTTAGAGTGGGAAGGGCCAGGCAACAGCTGTTCAGGATTGCTCATGCTCCCAAATCCCCAGGGAGCCACCACTGCAGCCTTTCCCTAAAAGTCCAGGAATAGACACTTCTGAGCCAATCTGAGCTTTTGGGAGAGGAGCCTGCCATGCTGTTGCCTCCGACAAGCAGGGCAGCAGTCAATGCTTTTTTTCTTAAAACAGTAATGTTATAAAAATCCCTAGAAGAGTTTAGGAACCTGGAATAGAGAAGAGGCTCAACTTACTCTCTCTCCAAGTACAAAGTGACTACTGCCTCATTTATTTTAAAACAGACAGCAAAAGCAATCCTCCGTAGATTTCATTTCTGGACTGTGAATTACTTAAATGGTTCGAATATTTTTTAAAAAAGGATGATTTACCAAGAGCAACAGCACCACTGGTCAGGATAGATAAAGTACTTGGAGAGCCAAAAGAAGCAAACAAAGAAATGGACAAGAAAGAAACAAAAAAAAAGAGAAACTCTTCCATTTTGCTGAAAGTGTTGCTCTGTGAAAAGTATTATTTCCAACAAATTAAGAATACAAGAAAGGATTAAAATGGGGGTGATTCCAAGCTGTCCCTGACTTTTCCACTCATGTCTGAAATACATCAGCATATTTTGTTTGCCTGCATGGTTTTTTTCATTTTAAACAGAAATTTTTAAATAAGATAAATTATATTATCTGGGCATTTTCATTTCTTCTCAGGTTCTTTATATTGACAAATTTTCATTTTTATAGTCTCATTTTTTAATCTAGCAGATGGTCTAGATTTGATTTCCATGAGAAACACCGTCAGGAACAGTGAATGGCAATCTGTAGGTGGAGGAGAGAGTCCTCTTTGATTTCCTTTGTAACCTATGACA